>NC_089766.1:1183507-1216007 GCF_040412425.1 Macrobrachium rosenbergii
AGAGAGAGAGAGAGAGAGAGAGAGAGAGGGAAGGAGATGAGTGACAAGAGGAAGAGAGAGAGAGAGGGAGAGGGAGGAGGGAGAGGGAGGAGGGAGAGGGAGGAGGGAGGTACCAGGAAGGAATCGAGATGACCTGACTGAAGATATATGCAACCTACCTCCTTAGCTTCCAACAGCAGAGAATTTCTCTCTCTCTCTCTCTCTCTCTCTCTCTCTCTCTCTCTCTCTCTCTCTCTCTCTCTCTCTGTGGCAGATCGCTCTACATGCAACTGACCTTTGAGAGACCAATAGTCTCTAATTAAGTAGTAACCACACTGGTCTACCTTCCAGTTTAATTCATTTTCAGTTTTTGGGGGCGTCAGCCTGAACATCTGTCGACAGGTGATCCTCTCACTTTCACTCTCACCTCTTTCACAAGCACTCTTCCCTCTTTCACAAACACAGAGACTTATTTCAGAGAAAATATATTAATCAGATCACAAACAAACAGATTTAACAGCCGCAAACAAACAAGGGTTCACAGTGAATCTGAATTCAGGGGGTTATTTTGTTAAATTCGACCCCCTTTACAAACACAAAACAAACGTTTATTTCATAGAGAAAATATATTAATCTGATCACAAACAAACAAATTTAAAAGCCACAAAAAAACATAGTTCACAAACAGCATCTATTTCATAGAGAATGTATATCAATGAGATCAAAAACAAACGAAATTAACACCCACAAACAAACCATGGTTCACAAACAGCAGCTATTTCATAGAGAAAATATATCAATAAGATCACAAACAAACGAAATTAACAGCCACAAACAAACCATGGTTCACAAACAGTATCTATTTCATAAACATATCCAATCAGATCACAAACAAACAGATTTAGCAGCTACAGACAAACCAAGATTCATATACTGCACCTATTTCAGAGAAAATATTTTAATCAGATCACATACAAATGAAATTAACAGCCACACACAAACCATGGTTCACAAACAGCATCTATTTTATCAGACCACAAACAAATTTACAAACAAATTTATTTAATCAGCAGAAACAAAATTACACAAACAATCTATGGTCCACAAACAGCATCTATTTAATCAGTTCACAAACAAACAAATTTAACAGCCACAAACAAACAAATTTAACAGCCACAAACAGCACAGGGTTCACAGGGAACCTGAAATCAGGATGTTATCTGCTAAATTCATCCTGATTTGAGGGTCCTTGCGAGATTCACTTCCTGCTATAACAATTCTCAGTCCCAAACGTTCTATAAGTCTGATTTCCACAGGGTGCAGGAAGTCTGCCCTCCTTATTTATTGGAGAGAGAGAGAGAGAGAGAGAGAGAGAGAGAGAGAGAGAGAGAGAGAGAGAGAGAGAGAGAGTATGACTGTGTTTTAGACATGTGTCAGTTTCTGTGTGTGTGTGTGTATGTGTGTGTGTATATATATATATATATATATATATATATATATATATATATATATATATATATATATATATATATATATATATATAGAGAGAGATAGAGAGAGAGAGAGAGAGAGAGAGAGAGAGAGAGAGAGAGAGAGATGCGTTTTCGCATCACATCTCATCAAAATTTCACATCACCATTCAATCGTCCACATCAGCATCATCATCATCACATCACAATGCAAGAACATCATCACATCTTCACGTCATCATCACATCCTCACCACATCATTACATCACAATGCCAGAACATCATAACATCTTCACCACATCATCACATCACAATGCCAGAACACCTTCACATCATCATCATCACCTCACGAGCAAGAACACTATCACATCATCATCACTTCACGTGCCAGAACATCACCACATCATCATTATCACATCCTCACCACATCACGATGCCAAACCATAGTCACATCATCTTAAACACAATTCCCACATCATCACGTCACGAAGCCAGAACATCGTCACATCCTCATCACAGTATCACACCACGACGCTAGAAAATTATCGCTACGTCACAGTTCCAGACCATCATTACATCTCGATGCTAGATCATCATCACAACATCATCACATCACGATGCCAGAACATTATCACATCATCGTCACATTATAAACCCAGAACATCATCACATCTTCATATTATAATACCAGAACTTCACATCATGATGCCAGAACATCACCACATCATCATCACATCATGATGCAAGAACATCACCACACCATCTTCACATCATGATGCCAGAACATCACATCATGATGCCAGAACATCACCACATCTTCACATTATGATGCCAGAATATCATCACATCATCTTCACATCATGATGCCAGAACATCATTGCATCATCATCACGTTATGATGTAAGAATATCATCGCATCATCTTCACATTATGATGCCAAAACATCATCACATCTTCACATCATGATGCCAGAACATCATCATATTATAAAGCAAGAACATCATTATATCTTCACACCATGATGCCAGAACATCATCACATCTTCACATCATGATGCCAGAACATCATCACATTATAAAGCAAAAACATCATTACATCTTAACACCATGTTGCCAGAACATCATCATATCTTCACATCATGATGCCAGAACATCACCACATCTTCATCACATCATGATGCCAGAACATCACCGCATCATCTTCACATCATGATGCCAGAACATCACCATCTTCATCACATCATGATGCCAGAACATCACCGCATCATCTTCACATCATGATGCCAGAACATCACCACATCTTCATCACATCATGATGCCAGAACATCACCGCATCATCTTCACATCATGATGCCAGAACATCACCACATCATCATCACAACATGATGACAGAACATCACTGCATCATCTTCACATCATGATGCCAGAATATCACCACATCTTCGCATTATGATGCCAGAATATCATGGCATCATCTTCACATCATGATGCCAGAACATCATCGCATCATCTTCACATTATGAAGCCAGAATATCATCGCATCATCTTCACATTATGATGCCAAAACATCATCACATCATGATGCCAGAACATCACATCTTCACATCATGATGCCAGGACATCACCACATCTTCACATCGTGCTGCCATAACATCATATCATGATGTCAGAACATCACCACATCATAATACCAGAACATCATCACATCTTCACATCAAGATGCCAGAACATCACCACATCTTCACATCACAATGCCAGAACATCATCACATCCTCGCCATATCATCACATCACGATGCTAGACCATCATAACATTATAATGCCAGAACATCATCACATCTTCACATCATGTTCCCAGAACACCATCACATCATAATGCCAGAACATCATCACATCCTCACCACCAAATCATCAGACGCTCCACAGAGCCTTGCAGTATTCTTCCAAAACCTCTGACATTTAGCCTCAAGGATACCTATGTCAGCCAGCGTCTTCGGTGACGAAATGCGCGCGTGGAGGCGCGTCGAAAAAATCGTCCTATAACGGCCATTTTTTTTTCTTTTTTACTTTTTTTTGTTTGAAGATTAACCGTTTTTATTATTATTGGGTATAACGTACGAAGAAATCTCTTTTATCTGATATTTTGTATTTTGCAAAATATTCAGCGTTTTAGCTGATTTTTCAGGTTTACCGTTAAGGAAAAATGTTGTTGCTTCTTTTATTTGCTAAAATTTATACTTTTTCATATCTTTAATAATCTATTTGTATATTTTATTTTATATATTTTTTTAAATCTTAAAATTTTATGCTAACGCTTCCTTTTAATTTCAATATAAATGAGCATTTTTCTGTTTTATAAATTAAAACAAATTACTGTCTATGAAATCCTAATTTAAACTTCATTTGTTTGTTCACTATCTCGGTCATGTGGGCCATTTCGTATTTTTTTTAATATATTTCATTTTTCATGTATCTGTTAATATTTCCTTCTGCTGAAGGAATATTCAATTAATATTCAATGGTTCTTATTCTATAATCTTTTTTTGTAATGTTTTAATTTCATTTTTAAAATCATAATGGAATAATTTTTATTCATTTGTATTTTAGTCCAACGACAAGAAAATTATTTGGGTCGTGTGGGGAATTTTATTATATTTTTTGTATTTTGAAAATAAATATTACTACAAATTTCAAAAATATTTTCACGTTAGTTTTGACTGGACTAGGAAACAGTCATTATATATATATATATATATATATATATATATATATATATATATATATATATATATATATATATATATATATATATATATATATATATATATATAATATATATATATATATATATATATGTGTATATATATATATATATATGTTTGTGTGTTATATATACATTTAAATATAAAATACATACATATATATGATATATATAATACAATTATATATAAAACTGGCGTTCCACAGGGTATGGTCCTAGTCTTGACTCGATGATTAAAATATCATTGGACCTAATACTATCACAATTTGAACCAACCAACCAACCTCTCTCTCTCTCTCTCTCTCTCTCTCTCTCTCTCTAACGTTCCTTGGGCCCCTTCAAAATGCCCGCCCCAACGGCCTTTGCGAACGATTTTTTTTACGTTGGTAATATATTAAATAACCTTAAGCAATAACTAGTCGTTTTGACAATATTTTTTACCGTTATTATTAGAGATGTAATATCGTATAATAATGCCATTCCGTTATTTAAAATTGGAAGTTATATTTTTTTATAAAATTAGTTATTAATTTTTTTTTAAATTGTCTATTATTTCCATCTTTTGGTCTTTCAAGCATCGGGGGAGGGAGAGAGAGAGAGAGAGAGAGAGAGAGAGAGAGAGAGAGAGAGAGAGAGAGAGAGAGAGATCATTCTCAACTGAGTCACCCAAAATTCTGAGAAGATATTTCCCAAAACAACAGAGAGAGAGAGAGAGAGAGAGAGAGAGAGAGAGATCAGAGAGAGTCAACCCAAATTCTGAAGATATTTCCCAAAACGAGAGAGAGAGAGAGAGAGAGAGAGAGAGAGAGAGATCATTCTCAACTAAGTCACCCAAAATTCTGAGAAGATCACCCAAAATTCTCAACTGAGAAAATATTTCCCAAAAAGAGAGAGAGAGAGAGAGAGAGAGAGAGAGAGAGAGAGAGAGAGCGAGTTAATCACCGTTATTCCTCTACTACTCCCTTATCTAATCTGTCTGTCTCTGTCTCTCTTTCTCTATCTCATTTCCTGTCCTCTCTCTCTCTCTCTCTCTCTCTCTCTCTTCCTGTCTCTCTCTCTCTCTCTCTCTCTCTCTCTCTCTCTCCCTCTCTCACCACTCCCTAACCCCCTTTCTCTCTCTCCCTCATTTCCTGTCTCTCTCTCTCTCTCTCCTTTCCCTCTCTCTCTCTCTCTCAACCCTCCCTCTCTCTCTCTCTCTCATTTCCCCACCCTTCTCTCTCTCTCTCTCTCCTCACCACCCCTATCTCTCTCTCTCTCTCTCTCACACACATGCAAATCTCTCTCTCTCTCTCTCATGCAAATCTCCTACCCTCTCTCTCTCTCTCATTTCTCTCTCTCTATTTCTCTCTCTCTCTCTCTCTCTCTCCTATCCTACTTCTCTCTCTCTATCTCTCTCATACACACACATTTCCTCACTCTCTCTCTCTCATACACACACATTTCCTCTCACTCTCCCTCTCTCTCCCACCCCCATTCCCGTACCGTCCTTGATCAAGGTCGGGTCAGGAGAAAGTGTCGCAATTCCAACAATGGCCATTTTTTCTTCAACATTCCCCCAAATCTAATTTCCTGTCGACCAGATGGTCAGAAAATATATGACCTTCATTTAGTAATGGTCACAAATGTCAAAAGGTATGTATTGGGCACTGTTGTTATCTTTAAGGTCAGGTCTGACAGGACGTGAACGGGTTCAAGTCACTTTAACCACGGCCCGGTGGTGGCCTGCCCTATGTCGCTGCCTGAAGCACAGTCATGGCTAGCTGTAGCCTTAAATGAAATAAAAACTACTGTGGCTAGAGGGCTGCAATTTGGTGTGTTTGATGATTGGAGGGTGGATGATCAACATACCAATTTGCAATACCCATAGCCTCAGTAGTTTTTAAGATCTGACGGCGGACAGAAAAAAGTCCGGACGGACAAAGCCGGCACAATAGTTTTCTTTTACAGAAAACTAAAAATACATCCATCTACAACCTACAACTGTATATAAGTTATCACTTCACAACCCTTCACAATTCTTATAATCACAACATTTATGACATATTGTGCGCGTGACGTTATTTCCGAGAGAGAGAGAGAGAGAGAGAGAGAGAGAGAGAGAGAGAGAGATGCTCACGTTGGAGCTAATTTTATTATTACTCATCAAAGCATTTTCCCTAACTCTGAGAGGGACGTGTCCGGCCTTGAGTAAATACTCTCTCTCTCTCTCTCTCTCTCTCTCTCTCTCTCTCTCTCTCTCTCTCTCTCTCTCTCTCTCTCTCTCTCCGCCATTAACAAAAACAAACATTGAATTTTATTAAAGGTATTCAAATTCTACTTTGTTTATATTCTAGAATTTAGTGACGAATAAAAAAAAAATACTAAAAAAATATATATTTTAAAATCTAAACCGGTCTTAATGAAGCATTACGGCCATATACTCAATCTAGGACAGTGGACGCGCGCGCGCGCCTCATAGCAAGCTACTACATACGACGAAATAAAAAAAAATAAATAAAAACATGATACACATCTCAACCTTCCTAGGTACAACAGTTTTTTTCAGTTTTCAATATCTTGCAAGTCTGGGCTACTTACGGAAGGGGTGGGGGGGTGGGAGAGGAAAGGACACCCTCAAGGGGCATCATCAATGTCCGAAGGTCTCCGCCCCTTCGACGAAAAGGTCAGGGGTCGGATTCCGCGAAATGGTCCCTTTGCTATCACTGTCGGGTAATCGAAAGATGGTTAGAATTTTTTTCCCAATTTTTTCCACAATTTTTTTCATTTCCGTTCGTCTTCTACTGCACGTACGATGTACATTGGGTTTCCTGTTATATAAGGGAGTGTACGTGCGTGTACATGTACCGTACAGGTTTACGGACACTGTAAAATGCTTGTACGTAACAGGAAATTCATGAATATTTGACTGACACCAAAAAATCTAGCTGGCTTACAACCTCAAGGACATATAAATAGTTTAAAAAAAAACTATATCTGACATTAACATAAAATCAATATTACCTTAAAATTCCCATATCTGACCCTTGACCAAAGCTACCACCTTGAACTTTGACCCTGCAATGCTATCTATTCTATGCATTACTGTCATGCATGACCCTGATATTTCCTGACCTAAGACCTCCATGTTACTGATTTGAGCCTGTTATCTGACCTTGAAATAATTAATTTTGAGGCTGGTATTGTTAAAGATGAACTTAACTGACCTTTCAACTTTAAATAGTGACCTAACTTTTTTATATCTAAATTAGTATTTTCTTTAATCTGAATTCCTACATATTCGTCCTGAAATGTATTACCTAAAATACATTCAATAATATTGCAATGTCAAAAATAGAGGTCATCTTAGGTCATCCTTCAAAGGACGGTTTTTTTCAAGGCCAACCTTCAGCATTGGCTAACGTAACAGAGCACGAGCGCCTCTGGTGTACAGAGGGTCGTTCTCGAAACTACTGTCTTCAGGAGTGCAGACAGTTGTCCCCTTACAAATACAGTAATTACAAGTCATTACACTAATTCTCGAAGTAATCTAGCAATAACGGTTCAAGGACGACCACTAGACTCTTGGAAGTGTCATGAAATAACAGAGGACACTCTCCAACCTCAGGTACTTGAAATGTCAAGTCGCCCTCCAAAGAAAATGTCACTGAATAGGTGTGACTTGACTTTCGGAGTGTTGACAAAAATAACTATCTACAGAAACAGACAGCGAATGGCAGAAATAATTCTCTACACAGACAGAGATGGACAGCAATAATTCTCAACACAGACAGACAGAGAATGACAGAAATAATTCTCTGCACAGACAGACAGAGAATGACAGAAATAATTCTCTGCACAGACAGACAGAGAATGACAGAAATAATTCTCTACACAGACAGACAGAGAATGACAGAAATAATTCTCTACACAGACAGAGATTGACAGCAATAATTCTCAACACAGACAGACAGAGAATGACAGAAATAATTCTCTACACGGACAGAGATTGACAGCAATAATTCTCCACAGACAGACAAAGATGAGTGTTGACAGAAATAATTCTCTACACAGACACAGATTGACAGCAATAATTCTCTACACAGACAGAGATTGACAGCATTAATTCTCTACACAAACAGGGAGAGAATGACAGAAATAATTCTTTACACAGACAGAGAATGACAGAAATAATTCTCTACACAGACAGAGATTGACAGCAATAATTCTCTACACAGACAGAGATTGACAGCACTAATTCTCTACACAAAGAGAGAGAGAATGACAGAAATAATTCTCTACACAGACAGATAATGACAGAAATAATTCTCTACACAGACAGAGATTGACAGCAATAATTCTCTACACAGACAGAGAAAGACAGAAATAATTCTCTACACTGACAGAGATTGACAGCAATAATTCTCTACACAGACAGAGAAAGACAGAAATAATTCTCTACACAGACAGAGATTGACAGCAATAATTCTCTACAAAGACAGAGAAAGACAGAAATAATTCTCTACACAGACAGAGATTGACAGCAATAATTCTCTACAAAGGCAGAGAAAGACAGACATAATTCTCTACACAGAGAGAGATTGACAGCAATAATTCTCTACACAGACAGACAGACATGAATTTTGACAGAAATAATTCCCTACACAAGGGATGGGTGTTGACAGAACTAATTCTGTAAATAAACAGACGGAGATTGATGGAAAAATTCTGTACACAGACAGAGATAGATAGAACTAATTCTCTACACAGACAGAGATTGACAGTAATAATTTTCTATGCAAACAGACAGAAAGTGACAGAAATAATTCTCTATACAAACAGATTGGCAACAATAATTCTCTACACAAGCAGACAGAGTAAGTAAGAAAATAATTCTCTTTATGCAAACGGACAGAGATACCTGTTGACAGATAATTCTCTACACAGACAGACAGAGATGTTTGCCGACAGATAATTCTTTTCACAAACATACAGCGTTGACAGAAATAATTCCCTATATAAACAGACTGAATTGGCCGTCTTTATGTGGGATATTCAAAAATTAAGGTTAATGTCAATTTTAATCCACTGAACCAATTTAAACTAAAACTTACAACTATAGATTGTATTACATTTTACTTAGGGCGAGATCCAGGAACGTCTGTCACTGAGTAATCTCACAGTCCTAACGGTGCCCAGAAATCTAATCAATTCACTTTGGTCAAAATGTCCCTTCCAGTAACCCCTTTTTTCTGCCCTTTTCTTCCTCTTCTCCTTCTTCGTCTTCTTCCCTCGTTCAACTCACAGGAATCCTTGACAATACCTTTCCTCCGAGAGTCTTAAAGCCACAGTTCCGCTACTTACACAAAGCCTCCTCCCGCCACCGAAAAAGTTTCAATTTAAAAAAAACAACTCAGGGCGTGTCCCCATTGGCTAACGGTTTCCCCGGTCATCCTTCAGCTCGCTTCTCCATTGGCCCAAGGGTGTGTGACGTCACGGCATCCTGTGCCTATATAACAGGTGAAGAAGAGGAGTCAGACATCAGTTCCTCGAAGGTTCTCGTCCAAGCAGCATCATCATGAAGGTTATGGTGAGTTGCAGAGACCGATTTTTTTTAAAGCACTTCTTGGAAATTGGGGCAATTGGAGATATTAATGCCTTAGTGAGGAGATTTCTAACGTTTGTGGCTTGAATATGAAAATTTTGTTAAGGATTTAAAATTTCTACCAGTCTAACACTCTCTCAGCAGATACAAAATTACGAAAATTGGTTAGACTTTCAATTCTCACATTTATGCCAAAGTAAATTAACGTTCTGTTAATATTCTTAACATTTCTGCCCAGTCTAACACTTTCTCAGCTGATCAGAAATGACACGCAGCGATCACTTTTGCTGTTTAACACCAAAGTATATCTTCAAGTTATCAAACTCGACCTCTTCATTCAAAATTTACAAAGTCTGTCTCTTATCTCCAAAATGTAAACCACTTTCGAATTGATCCAATAAGCCTCTAGACCTCGTTTCACTGTTCTTCATAACAAGCAGAGAACTTGCCGTTCATCTTGGATTTATTTTCAATTATATTTACTTGTTCATCAAATATTTCCGAATCTATTTTCCTTTTTATATTTATCTTGTTTTATCTTAAACTCCAGCTTCTTGACAAACACTTTCCATTTGAAATTTCTCCTTTCATCTTGAATTCGCTAGCTCACACCAGACTCCCAATCTCTGCTGCAAGTTTCTAAGTACTGATTTTTCATGGATGATCCCTGGCGGTCACCCTTCCAAATCCTAACCAGAGTCAGTGTTCCTTAACTCTAATTTTAACATTAATTTTATCTGCATTTCATTCAGTCGTCCAATTCTGAAAAGGGGAGGTGTCTAAAATTTGGATATTCAGGGGTAAAGCTAAGGGCCTACTGGTAATTGTGGAATATGAACCGTGTTATTTTGATTAAAATGTTACTTGACCAACAATTTTATGCCCGGGAGAATAGGTTTAAATTTTAAATAAGAGATATAAGGGGGCAGAAAAAACTTCTAAATGTTTCAAAATGTTCAAAACTGTTTAATCACGCCAAGAAAAATGTCTGTTAACTATCTTGCAAAAGCGCCTGTACATAATTTTTACACCACCACTTAAAAAAAAAAAAATCTAAATTCTCAAGCCCTCCTTCTGCTGCGCCTTCTGCAGGTAGTCTTTTGAGCTGTGCTGGGAGCTGGTTACTTCAAGTAAAATATTTGTCAAGTGTCTTACAAAGCTGCTGTACGGCTTTGCAACAATAATTTAAAAGATAGTTTCATTTCTAAACCACCCTCCTTCTGCTGCGCCTTCTGCAGGTAGTCTTGTGCGCTGTGGTGGCTGCAGTCTCAGCCATGCCCTCCGTAGGCCTGGTCGGTCCCTCTGGGGTCATTGGGCCATCTGGCATCGTAGGACCCTCCGGCCCTGTCCAGTTCAGCCAACCAGCCTGGGCATTCTTGGGCCACCACGCCCACGCCCACATCGCCGCCCTCAACAGACATAGGCCCGCCGTCCCAGCTCACCACCACAACCCAGCTGTCTTCCAGGTAATTCGAAAAATAGGCGGAATTTCAAATGGTTTGTTTACGTTTGATGGGTGACTGAAGTAAAATGGAGTCAAAGGGGATTGTTGTCGTATTCAAATTAATGTTCTTGTTGTTATTTTTGTTATATTACCGTTATTGCAACTGTTGTTAATATGAGCTATGTGTTATAGAATAACCCCTAACTCTATACATCCTATATATAACCGTAAATCACAACAACGTTGTAAAATTTAAATATTTGCCAATTTTAAATCATCAAAGAAAACGGACGTCAACCTCATATTTCAGGGGTAACGGAACTAAAAATCCCATTCGCTAACTTTCATATTCCTTTTGTCCTTTCAGCCCGCCCCCGCAGTCCCAACCACCTACGGCGTGGACGCCTCCGGGTGCGTCGTTGGACCTTCTGGCAAAGTCTGCCCAACTGGCAACATCCAGTTCAGTTAAGTGGACGACCTCCAGTCGATAAAGATAAAAAAACTTTTATTTTTCCCTGATTTTGAAACGAAAACGAACATGTCCATCTTTTCCTTGGTCTATGCGACGTCCATGGAGCTGGTTCTTAGCAGTATTATTGAGAATACGTTTTTTTAAATATACGTTAATGTCTAGATCGATGATATTCGTGATTCTCAAGTCGATAAATGTTCACTAAATGTACGTAAATGTTCGTGATTCTACAGACGTGATTCTCAAGACGATAAATGTTCACTAAATGTACGTAAATGTTCGTGATTCTACAGACGAAAAGCTTTTTATCAAATATACGTAAACGTAATCTTAATCGATGTTATTCGTGATGCTGGAGGCGATGAATGTATATTAAATACTCGTAAATATTCACATTGAGATAATATTCGACATTCTGAAGAGATGACAGCAAAATATTGTATAAAAATATACTTCAAGACTCATCAAAACCAACTCGATCTGGGACAGCGATTTCCTGTCGACAAAATAAAACCCAACAACAAAAGGATTTTCAAGACTTCTTCACAAACATCGAGGATATAACCCTGAGGGAGATGTTATTCACATTAACGAGGTTCTGAGACGAAATTAACATCTTTCGACGTTCAAAACATCCAAACATCTCCTCTCCTGTTTTGCCTGTGAAGTCCTGATAGCCAAATTTAAGGGTCCTAATGTGATTATATTACAGGGATAAATTCATGATGATGGATGTATAAACTGAGTGCCTACAGTATATGTACATGTGATAGTATTTTGTAATAAAAAATATATATGAAGCTTATAAAGTATTTTATTTTTGATATAACTATACCTTTTATATTAGGAAATTATGTAATATATATATATATATATATATATATATATATATATATATATATATATATATATATATATATATATATATATATATATATATATATATATATATACATGCACACACAGAAAGAGATCCTACTTCTATGTATAAAATATGCGGATACATCTATGGATTCACAAGTTCTAATCTACTCTACAAGTCTACGACCATTGACACTGGAACGCCAACTGAAAAAATTAACTGATCAATGAGCAATCCTCCCCCACAACTCCACTACAATAACAAGGACACCCACTCCAAGCAACCAGGAATCTGAATTATATCCAATAATAGATCCCACACCTACCTGACAGGACTGACAAAACTTGATTCCTGGACAAGGGAGGAAGGTCACCCTCCCAAAAACTGGTCACAGCTTGGGGCATGTCCCAAGGGAGGGTACGGTAGGCCTGCAAGAGATCCCTTGCAAAAAATGGCTCAAAGTATGAACTTGTTTACAAAGATGGACTTTAATAGTGGCACGAATTCATGAATAATGTTTGCAAGGTTATGTTCCTAGAATTTGACAGCTCTCTCTCTCTCTCTCTCTCTCTCTCTCTCTCTCTCTCTCTCTCTCTCTCTCTCTCTCTCTCTCTCTCTTTATAAGTGTCTAAGGAACACCATTTGAAGTCACCTAATGATTTAATACACTGGGGCCTCTTTAGATATTATGTTTCACCAGTGTAGTCCACTTAAGAATGTACAAATATCACACCACACTTAGGCCTGGCATGAATATCCCCTACGTAATCTCACTTACACTGTGAAATAGCCAAAACTCAAAGAAAATTAAAGAAAATGTCAATGGCAGCTTTCTTTTCCACAACATCCCTCTTGAGAGAATGAGGGGGAGAGGTACTACATTATTCTAGAAACGTGCCCACCCTGACATAAAACATGGCATGTCTGTTTAAAAGATGTTGACAAATACAACACTTCAGATGCTACAGGTTTGTAAGTGCAGGTGTGTACATACACCTGAATATTTGTAAGTGTAGGTGTCCAAACACCTGAATATGTGCACAAAGGCCGAGTCTGAAAGGAGAAAAGAGCAGTTAAGCAATGGTGCTTTTCCCAAAAAAGAATATTAAGTAGGGAAAACAGGAATACTGCAGTCTCTTGACACTTTTTTGCACATGTAATACCAAGGCAATGCAAAATAGCACTTATATATTCACTTGTTTTCTTTATACCTTATTTATCTACACACTTTTAAGCTGAGCAAAGCAGCCATTAAAAGATGACATGAGTTGGCTATGAAGGTGGACGTTGGGGTTATATGCCATTGATCTGGTTTAACTTATGGTGATATAATAACTGCAAGTATAGATTTACTTTCCAAACAAGGAAATAAAACAAAATTTAAACAATTTCAAGAAATAAGAATACCGTATTGCATTGTTTACTATCAATATACAATATACCGTATACAGTATCTGTCATTCAAGGTAACAGCTTGTGCTACCAATAAAAATTACTCCAAAGATGCTTATCAAGTTTTTTGAAAAGAAGTTTTCAACCAAACGTCATCAGAACACCAGAAAAGACATCAACAAGTTAAGTGTACCTTAGTTTTACCAGACCACTGAGCTGATTAACAGCTCTCCTAGGGCTGACCCGAAGCGATTAGACTTATTTTACGTGGCTAAACCAATTGGTTACTTAGCAACGGGACCTACAACTTATTGTGGAATCGAACCACATTATAGCGAGAAATGAATTTCCATCACCAGAAATAAATTCCTCTAACTCTTCATCAGCCGGCTGGGGACTCGAACTCGGGCCTGGCGAGTGCCAGTCCACAGCTCTACCTACTCGCCCACCGAAGAGCTGAGACATCAATACAATACAATGATTTTTGTCTTGGCAAAAATATAATGATTAAGAATCAACTGCAGCTTCCAAATATATACCTGGATTGTGACAATGATAGAAAGTGGTGAGTCCATAATTTTAAAATGATTAGGCCTAGGTGCGTGGGAAGAAAAAAAAAATGGGAATATTTTCCCAGCAAAATATATTCCAAGTATTCCAAATATATCTTATGTTCTACATACTTTATGAATATATTCTAAACTCTCTAAATATATTCTAACGCAGTGAATTTATAGTCCAGCACTACAGTAAAGCTGCATTTCAGTAAAACTTGACTTTTAGAATGTTAGTCTAATATAATAGGCTATTGCTAGTAAAAGTACGGAGAGAGATTTTAGATTTGGGTAAGTTAGGTTAAGTTACTCCACATTAGTTTATTTATATTCAATTTACCATAAAATGTAGGCTTTTTAATTTTTTACCAAAAAAAATTCTATTATTAGGCCTACTATAAAGTCCAGATTTGCCACATTCACTGACTATTTCTACATAGGCCTAAACTATTATTAAAATAGATTAATATCCCCATCTGACCTGTAACAAACTACACTTATACCCTAACCACAAACACCCTATTAGACGTAGCCTACGCCATCCTATGTGATGTAGGTTGTATAGGCTTTAACACCCTAGGTCTAAAAAACAATTAAAATAATCCATTAGGCCTATTCTCAGCCCTAACCCAATTACAGCTGTCATTTTTAACGTCACAGGCACAAGAAAGCAAAAAAATAACCTAGGCCTACGTAAGTCGTCGGCTGGGATGGGCTCCTCATGCCTAAGTAGACATAACCTTTCGTACAATGCCAGGTCCTGACCTAACCGGATCTTACCTACCTGATCTAACTTTGGGCGACGTGCCTGACCTGGGGGGGGGGGTGGGGGCGACGACCCCCAAAAAAGGCCATAACCTGTCCTGGCGGGAATCAGGCCACGAAACTGAGGTAGAGTTTTACCCGTAAATCATCCCTAAACTTAAAAATTGTCAATGCTGAGAATTTTTTTGCTTATTCAATAGACCTATAGCCTAACCTAGGCCTATAGGACAATCCTGCCTCAGGTTATCTAGTCTTCAATTATATATAGGCCTATTTTCTCAATTGGGGTTTTATTTTTATTCCAAAACGGTAAAAATACAAATAAATAATTAATAAGAATGTTAATATGATTAATTACGATCACATAGGCATCGACTATATAGGCCTAGGCATATTTGCTTGGCCACGTTTTTAATGAAATTCAATAACTACAGGGCATTTATTTCCTTCCCTAGCTAATAAATAAATGGAAAAATAACCAATACTTCATTTACCACCTCAATAAACAGATCACGAACCAAAAATAGCAAAAATAAACAGAAAAATTAAAAATTATTATCGAATAAAAACAAAACAATCGCCATTATAAGACAATGTCTGGTTTCTAAGCCACAAAAGATACTCATAAATCGACTTATTTTACTCAAAATCAATTAAATATCCGCCTTTTAATGAAGATAATCTTTTATTTACCTTTTTCTGAACGGCCAGAGGTGTATTTGAGGTCCATTTGCACTCAATTTGACCCGAAAATAAGGCTAAAATGACACGTCACAGTGGCCTTTACACCATCAAGAAGAGACACTGTTTACGTCAAACAGAGTTGCCATTTTTTGATAAGCGTGAAACGGTTAATTTCGTTATAAATAATCTCGTATTTAGCTTTATTTTCATATTAAAATGTATATTTATAATTCGTAATTTAAAATTTTATTGATTATATTCAATATGCGAATAATTGATAGAGTTATACTAATTTATGTTGGGTACTTAGTCCGGAAGGGTTGGTACCTATGCGATCATTTCCGCAGTAACTTAAACATTAAATATAATTTTGAAAATATAATTGTTTATATTTTATATATATATATATATATATATATATATATATATATATATATATATATATATATATATTATATATATATATTTTGAAAATATATATATATATATATATATATATATATATATATATATATATATATATATATATATATATATATATATATATATATATATATATATATATATATATATATATATATATATATATATATATATCAGTATAAAATTTTATAAAATTTTATTTCGTCTTATTTAAAGCAAAAATATACAATATTTAATATATACAGTAAATATATATAACTAGAAAATTATCTATATACTTTTATCATCAAAGCGTCACAAATAGTAAAAGCCCTCATAAATAAATGCTGTTTACACCACAATATTATAATAAACATCATTATTTTTAAATAAAATCTGCCTATAAACAAAAGCACATACTAAATCTGTTTTATACATATATATTTTTTCTTTGATCAAAGCATATCGTTGGCTCTGTGACAGTCTTTTGTTACGGTGGCAGCTGTTTGATGTGCTAATAATTGCTGGTGAGAGAGAGAGAGAGAGAGAGAGAGAGAGAGAGAGAGCACAAGTGTCAGTGGTCCTTAGTATTTAAGCATGTGTTTGTAGCTAGTTCATATATTTTTCACTCTGTGTTAACGCGTGTGGTTGATAGCTAGACCTATGCAGTGGTTTTAATTTGAAAAGTGACATAGATTTTGTTTATTTATTTATTTACTTATTTATTTCTTTATCTATCTATCTATCTATCTATCTATCTATCTATCTATCTATCTATCTATCTATCTATCTATTTATTTATTTCATGGCCTAAGTACGTCAATGGTGCTTTTCAAAATGATTTAATAATTGAGCCTAAAAGGCGTTTTTAGATTACTATAGACGTAAGTAGCATTTTATTGAAGTTGACTCCTCTCTCTCTCTCTCTCTCTCTCTCTCTCTCTCTCTCTCTCTCTCTCTCTCTCTCTCTCTCTCTCTCTCTGAGCGTCGGTCTATCGCTTTATATACAATTATAAAGGCCCCCCCCTCTGTCTCTCTCATCATTCATGTTTACCTGTCTGCCAATCTGCCTACCTGTTTATAAGCTCTCTCTCTCTCTCTCTCTCTCTCTCTCTCTCTCTCTCTCTCTCTCTCTCTCTCTCTCTCCCTGGGCTTCGTCAATCCACGTATCTCTTGAAATCGGACATGACGAAAGCTTAAATTGACAGTTTGGATACGGAATGACAGACCATTTCTCTCTCTCTCTCTCTCTCTCTCTCTCTCTCTCTCTCTCTCGTATGGTGGGCCACATCTGGGCATCTTGACGATGTTGGCATTGGCACGGAGTCCCCTCTCTGTGAGGGTATGTTTAGGAGAGAGAGAGAGAGAGAGAGAGAGAGAGAGAGATGTGGGGGGGGGAGGAGAACGCTCCTGTTACATACAAAAGGGAATTGAGACATTTTACACTGTAAATATACTCTCACTCTCTCTCTCTCTCTCTCTCTCTCTCTCTCTCTCTCTCTCTCTATGAAATCCATAAAATCTATGTGTTCAAAATCAGATAGGAAATCTCTCTCTCTCTCTCTCTCTCTCTCTCTCTCTCTCTCTCTCTCTCTCTCTCTCTCTCTCTCTCTCTCTCTATGAAAGCCATAAAATCTACAAGTGTTCAAAATCAGAAAGGAAATCTCTCTCTCTCTCTCTCTCTCTCTCTCTCTCTCTCTCTCTCTCTCTCTCTCCCCTAACAAAAATGAGAGTACACAATTTGCATGAACAAACAGCATTTATCATAATCATAGGTTCCATATAAGAAAACAAACTCCACTCTCAAGGTCTTTCTCTCCTCCAAGAACTCGATGCCATATGCCCCCGGGGGCACTGTGCCCCAAGAGGGTCAGGAACATTCCTCTCGTTTACGTAAGGCTGGGTATAAGTTAGTACTATATAAGTGGTCTTGAATGTACGTCTGTTTTCCTTATACTGCGAGTCAAGAAGTCCCGCTCTCTCATTTGGGTCAATTTTTCAGGGTGTGTGGGTGTGTTTGTGTGTGTATGTGTACGTGTGTATGTGTGTGTGTATGTGTAGCTATCACTGATCATTAATCTAAACGCTTACCGGGCGAAATCATTGCAGACATGTTTGTGCGATTCCCAATAATCAAACCCATGTGCACAATGGAAAACGCTGACACCTCTGGGGATATAGTCTCTCTCTCTCTCTCTCTCTCTCTCTCTCTCTCTCTCTCTCTCTCTCTCTCTCTCTCTCTCTGTCAGATTGCTGATGTAAACGTGAGATTAATACTATTTTTTTTAACAGGATAAACAAATCGAGTGAAGTTTGGCGCCAAAGATATTTCCCACCATTTTTTTAGTGACGTAACAGTGTCTTGGGTTGTAGCGGTAGGCCTCTCTCTCTCTCTCTCTCTCTCTCTCTCTCTCTCTCTCTCTCTCTCTCTCTCTCTCTGTCAGATTGCTGATGTAAAAGTGAGATTATTATTACTATTTTTTTTAACAGGATAAACAAATCGAGTGAAGTTTGGCGCCAGAAATATTTCCCGCCATATTTTTAGAGTGACGTAACATAGTGTCTTGGGTTGCGGCAGTAGGCCTATTCGTATCTCTCTCTCTCTCTCTCTCTCTCTCTCTCTCTCTCTCTCTCTCTCTCTCTCTCTATCTCTCTCTCTCTCTCTCTCTCTGTCAGATTGCTGATGTAAAAAGTGAGATTATTAATACTATTTTTTTAACAGGATAAACAAATTGACTGAAGTTTGGTGCCAAAAATATTTCCCGCCATTTTTTTAGAGTCACGTAACATAGTGTCTTGGGTTGTGGCGGTAGGCCTATTCTCTCTCTCTCTCTCTCTCTCTCTCTCTCTCTCTCTCTCTCTCTCTCTCTCTCTCTCTGATCAGATAGGCCATGCCAAGTGTACGATTTAAATTCCTGTGCCGAGTCAGTTCGACTTCTTATACTTTACATCTTACTGGAACGGAATGGAATACATAGCGATTAGGCCAAAGGCCAATCACTGTGATCTATGAGGTCATTCAGCGCTGGAAAGAAAACTGAGAGAGTAGGTAGTTAGAAAAGTGTAACAGGAAGAAAATCTTTTGCAGTTACACTATAAAATAATTGTTAGGAGGGAGTTGATAGCGTTTCAGAAAGGTAATATGAACGGAGGTACAGTAAAAGGAATGAAAAGGGTTGCAGCAGCTAGGGCCCATGGAGACACCTAAGGATTTTTGAAATTTTGTTATTAAAAAATGTATATTATTATTTTTTTATGAGCACCGAAACGGGATATAAAAGCGAAAGGTTATTGTATAATTTCTATGTTAATTTTGTTGTTGAGAAATTATTAATTTTTTATTTTTAATGTAATAATAATAATAATAATAATAATAATAATAATAATAATAATAATAATAATAATAATTGCAATAGTACTAAGCTCTAAACAAAAGCGAAAAAACTCACAGAAATAAAAGATATAAGCTGGAATAGTAATAATAATAATAATAATAATAATAATAATAATAATAATAATAATAATAATAATAGTACTAAGCTCTAAACAAAAGCGAACAAACTCACAGAAATAAAAGATAAAAGCTGGAATAATAATAATAATAATAATAATAATAATAATAATAATAATAATAATAATAATAATAATAATAATAATAATAATAATAATAATAATAGCACTTACTCAAATAAAAAATAAAAGCGGGAATCCTCCCCCTCTAGAAAAAAAAGAAAAAAAAACTAAAATAAAAGCCTTTAGTATCCTACGAACTAAAGAAGGTTATTCAAAGCTTCTCAAAAGTTCTAAAGGAACCAATTTTACTTCTTTTGTTTCAAATGTTTGCGAAGATCTCTTCTGGCAACATTCATCACAAACATCGGTTGTTTGCTTTTGTTTGCTAGTGATTTTGTGGCCTTTGTGCGTTGTGCGTATGTGTGTGTAGGTGTATGTTTGTGTTTGTGTATAGGAGTGTGTATATCTGTCGTTTTTTAGAACCGTAGGTCTAGGTTCGAAACCTGCCTGCCCTTAGTGTATAAAGTTCGTTAATCTATATTAAATGATATTAGGGCATTTATATAGGGTTTGTGTGTATGTGAATGTGTATGTGCATGCGTTTGCGTGTGTTTGTTTATAATAGTGTATATATCTAACGGTTTTCTAAATCATAGGCCTAAGCTCAGAAGCATGTGGGTATACTGTAAATTATTACCAAAGTCTAGTTAATTCGATATTAAATCGATATTTAGGGCTTGATATACATATACAGATAGAAAAATAGATAGATAGATAGATAGATAGATAGATAGATAGATAGATAGATAGATAGATAGATAGATAGATAAGTATTCATATAGACAGTCCAAAAACAAATTTACGAACACAAGAAGTTAAACATTGCAAAGGTTCGGTCTACAGCGTAATCTACACCTCCCTAAACCTCCGCTATAAATTAGATCAGGTCCCTTCCTTTCCAACCCTTCCCCATCTACCTTCCTCCCCCTTCCCTTTCGTCACCCTTACCCATTCCAAAACCCCCTATTTCTTCCCTTTTTTCCCCATTTTTTCCCCTCCTAAGTTTGGCTCGCTTGCCAAAATGGGGAAGCTTTCTACCCCCTCTTGTTTTATGCTCCGGAACATTAGCGCATTTTTTGGTACTTTTTATTTATTTGTTTGTTTATTTTGATTAAAGGGAATGTTTTTTAGGAAGTGGGTCATAATTTTTTTTGTTATTTACGCTTTCCGAAAGTAGGTAGAGAAGAAGAAGAAGAAGAAGAAGAAGAAGAAGAAGAAGAAGAAGTAGAAGAAGAAGAAGTAGAAGAAGAAGAGCGTGTTTAAACAACAAGGCGATCTGACCAAACGCCTCGTAAATCGTTCGGTTGTTTATGTAACTTTTATTCCTCTAAACCCGAAACTAAACCACTAAACCACCAATCTCACGTAAAATAGCGCTAAAAATAACATCCGTAGACGTCATCACATCGAAATTCGTTTTTAAATGACCGTAAATAACGTAAAAACAAGCGATTCGAATCGCGACATATGGCAGCGTCTCCTCCATCGTTCGGTTATTTATAAAACTTTAATTCCTCTAAAGAAAAAACTGAACCGCTAAACCATCAAATCACATCAAATAACGTTAAATAACACACCCGTACGCGTAAATTACACCGTAATTCATTCAGAAACAACCGTAAATAACGTCCAAACAAGCGATTTGAATCGCGACATTTGGCAACTTCCTGCGCGGCAAGACCGGGAGCGATGGGTAAAAAAAAAAATGGTATGGTTTATACTGTAGAGTCTCTCCAGTATTCTTCCTTTTAACAGTCTATTCATTGCCCTTACGGTGGTCGTTGGTGGTGCGTAGCCGGTGGTGCGGTGACCGAAAGCTTAGAGTAACATTTCGTAATCGTGTCAATGTAATCGGTCGCCATATTGAAAAGATAATCGCTAAAATAATCGGGTATTTTTTTTTTTTTTATGAAATTGCAACGTGTGGCTATTCGTGGTCGGTTCTATTGCTAACAGATGTTTAGTCGGCCTGTTCCGTGTGTCTGATCCTAAACAGTTTAGAAGAGGGAGTGTTTAGAAGCTTAAAGTAAACTTTAATGAATTTGTTAATGTAATTTAATTTTATAGTAATGTAATAATTATAAAATAATTCAAGTATTTGTTGACGAAAATGAAACGTGATTCTATAGTGGCCGGCCCTTTAAAAGCCGTTTTATTGCTTACAGATGTTTAGTAGGGCGGCTGTTTGTGTTTATTCCTACACAGTTAAGAAGAGAGTGTGTGTTTAGTGTCGTTTAGAAGGATTGTATTAATTGTGTAGCATTGCTAAGGAAGTGATTAGGCCTATATATAAAAACTATATGTAAACTTTACCGTGTCACTTGTTGAATCCAGAATTGATTCTAAACAGTTAAGAAGGGAGAGAGTTTAGTTTCGTTTAGAAGGGTAATAATCGTGCAGTATTGCTAAGTAATGAGGCATATATATAAGACTAAGCCATATGTCATGTAAAGTCTTAATACGTCACTTGATTCTAATCTGCTAAGACAAGAGAGTGTGTTTAGCTTCGTTTAGAAGGGTAATAATTTTGCAGTATTGCTTAGTAATGAGGCCTATGTATTAAGCCTATGTGCTACTATGTCTAAACTATAATGTCGCTTGTTGAATCCAGAACTAAGCCTAAATAGTTGAGAAGAGAGAGTGTTTAGTTTCGTTTAGAAGGGTAATAATGCAGTATTGCTTAGCAATGAAGCCTATTATGAAGCCTATTTGATGTTATGCAAACTCTAAACAGGATTTCACTTGTTGATTCCAGAACTAAGCCTAAACAGTTAAGAGGGAATGTTTAGTGTTTAGAAGGATGTAATCGTGCAGGATTGCTTAGTAATGAAGTCGTATTATGAGGCCTATTTGAAGTTATGCAAACTCTAAACAGGATTTCACTTGTTGAATACACGTAGAACTAGGCCTAAACAGTTTAGAAGAGAGTGTGTGCTTTCTGAAGTGTTTAAGTCATATTGTTAGGGAGAGACTAAACAGTTATGAAAGACACTGAAATCTGATCAAGAGAGAGAGAGAGAGAGAGAGAGAGAGAGGAGGGGTTAACTGTGATTAAACTAGCCCGAACTCTATTGGCCAGAGAGAGAGAGAGAGAGAGAGAGAGAGAGAGAGAGAGAGAGAGAGAGAGAGAGAGATTGCGAGATTGCAAGTTCAAAATGATGAAAGTTAATACTAAGTGTCAAGTGATCTAATGAGTTAATTTATGTCTGTGTCGATGAGAGAGAGAGAGAGAGAAAGAGAGAGAGAGAGAGAGAGAGAGAGATAGAGACCCTTTGTAAAGAGAGAAAGGAGGACGCTTCACTGAAGGGAAGAACAGATAAGAAAGGGGTCGTCTAGTGTCTTAAGAGCTAGACCTACGAGAGAGAGAGAGAGAGAGAGAGAGAGAGAGAGAGTATTAAAGTATAGGAGGACATCCTCTCTCATTGATCGCCTCTCTCTCTCCCCCGGCGTAACATTGGTTGGGTTGGGCCGGTTTGCTCTTTTGAAGCCACGTTACTTGAAGTTATTTTTGTTACTTATCGTTACTTATAGTTACATATTGTTGCGTATCCAAAAAGTTTAAGTATTTTCTAAGTCGACTTTAGCCACTATAGCCTAGGCCTAGTGATCCTGACCCAATTTTAAGTTCATTGAAAGTGAAATGTTTTAAGTTTTAATGTTGTGCGTCTCTGTAGGCCTAAGCGAGTTGCATAGGCCTAAAGCGAGTTACATCATCAGAGTTATGTAAGGAGAGATACGTGAATGGCAACTTTAAATAAGTGTTTAGAAGTGTTTTAAAGTGATTTTGTACAGATATATATATTGTAATATACATATTATAATTTTGAAATCAAAAGGAATTTTGTAAAAAAAATATTGAAATCAAAACTAGTTTTGTGAAATATTGTGAAAAAATATATTTTTGTGTAACGAAAAATTACAGGAATATTTAAACATAATATTTCCACAACCAAAGATGTTTTTAATGAAATTATTATTATTATTATTATTATTATTATTATTATTATTATTATTATTATTAGATCGGTTTTGCTACACTAGGCCTAGGCCTGGTATTGAAAATTTAACTACCAAGCCTAACAAGATAAAAAATTTACTTAACATTCAATTAATAAAACCATATTTTATCTTTACAGTGATTACTAAAGTAACTTAAGTGTACTTTAAAGTGATTATAGGTCTATTATAAGTGATTTAAGTGTCCAGAATCACTTAGATACTGAACAAACTTCAAGAAACCTTAACACGAACATATCTTCTGGTATACAAGAACATCATTGATTTTAACATCTATTAAGTTAAGGTAAGTTTTTTTATTGTTTATTTTGAGAGAGAGAGAGAGAGAGAGAGAGAGAGAGAGAGAGAGAGAGAGAGACTGTGCAGATTCGTATCGTATCTCCAAGAATAAGTACTACAATACAATGACCGTCTCGGCATGCGTGTGTGTGAGAGAGAGAGAGAGAGAGAGAGTGGCACATCCCCTTTAAAATAGGTTACGCAAGATTATTGAGCCTGAAAGTTAAGAGAGAGTCATGACTAGGCCGAAATGGTAGCCATATTGAATACCTTTAACAGACCATATTGTATAATTGACCTGTGCATTATGCGCATGCGCGGGTGTATAACGAGTATACCTATACACAGAGCTATACAGGAGAGGTGTAAGCGTATTTATAAGTGTATTTAAAAGTGTATCTGTAAGTGCATTCATAAGCTAGTTGGGAAATGCTCTGTGGAAATCAGGATTGGTCTAACTACCCTGTTTTGCCTAAGGCAAAATGAATCTCTTTCATAAAGGCTTCGGTTGGTAACAGAGCTCTCTCTCTCTCTCTCTCTCTCTCTCTCTCTCTCTCTCTCTCTCTCTCTAATGCCTCTTTTAATGGAAACTCCAGAGATTTCATATAGTTTTTTTTATTTTTTGTGCTGCAGTAATTTGGCTCAGGCTGACTTATGTCATCATCTCTCTCTCTCTCTCTCTCTCTCTCTCTCTCTCTCTCTCTCTCTCTCTCACACACACACACACACACACACACACACACACACACACACACAATCACATTGTATGCTCCCATTGTTGGAGATGTAGTCCCATATTCTCTCTCTCTCTCTCTCTCTCTCTCTCTCTCTCTCTCTCTCTCTCTCCAGCAGGCAAGCGCTTAAGGTTAGCGCATACAAATGTTTGTGTATGTGTATGAATGTATGTATGTATGTAATTGTGTGTGTGCACAAGGCTCAGTGTTACGTAATATTACCAAGGTCAACAGTGCGCTTTCTGAAGCCACTCTGGTTTCCTTCTGCGCCGAGAGAGAGAGAGAGAGAGAGAGAGAGAGAGAGAGAGAGAGAGAGGGGTCTAAGTCAATTAAATAATTATATATATATATTATTCAGGACATGTAATGTTATAGGCCTATATAGGAATTTTGTTTATAGGCCTAATTTTTAGT
This sequence comes from Macrobrachium rosenbergii, assembly GCF_040412425.1. Classification (NCBI taxonomy): domain Eukaryota; kingdom Metazoa; phylum Arthropoda; class Malacostraca; order Decapoda; family Palaemonidae; genus Macrobrachium; species Macrobrachium rosenbergii. The sequence continues at coordinate 1,208,888 of NC_089766.1, forward strand.
ATAAAATTGATGGAAAAATTAATGAAATTAATATTATTTTGAAATGGTGATTTCAGTTGTCATAATTCACAATATTCTGCAACAGCATCATCTGCTAATAATGTTATAGTTAATAACTGATATTACTAAATTATTATCTATAACCTATAACTATAAAAGTTATTATTATTATTATTATATTATTATTATTATTATTATTATTACAGCGGCTGTATGGCGCCAGCTGTTGGCTGCTGCTGCTGCTGCTGCTGCGAGAGAGAGAGAGAGAGAGAGAGAGAGAGAGAGAGAGAGAGAGAGAGAGAGAACAAACGTCTCTCTCTCAGACAGATTTGTAGCTCAAGTTGTTTAGATGGGATCGCTTATTTAAAGTACCGGCATTTCCGTCTCTCTCTCTCTCTCTCTCTCTCTCTCTCTCTCTCTCTCTCTCTCTCTCTCTCTCTCTCTCTGATTCAAATTTTCTTTCCACTACTAAGATTGGTACCAATCGTTTCTTTCTTTCTCTCTCTCTCTCTCTCTCTCTCTCTCTCTCTGATTCATTTGTCTACAAATAGTTTTGCTTCTCCATCACGACTACAGACAGATTGGTACAAATAGTGCGCTCTCTCTCTCTCTCTCTCTCTCTCTCTCTCTCTCTCTCTCTCTCTCTCTCTCTCTCTCTCTCTCTCTCTGATTCATTTGTCTACAAATAGTTTTGTTTCTCCAACACGACTACAGACAGATTGGTACTAACAGTGCGCTCTCTCTCTCTCTCTCTCTCTCTCTCTCTCTCTCTCTCTCTCTCTCTCTCTCTCTCTCTAAAAAAAACTGATGTTTATTTTGTCTAAAAGCTCTGTAGACATTTGTAGACATCTGTATTTAAGGGAACTGAAAGCTGTGCTGTAATTTACTGTGGTAATTTACCTGTAATACTTCCGGCAATACAGAGGCCTATAGATAGTCAATGGTTTACTCTTTCTTATTTTTAATATCATAAACTTATTGATTTTCTAAGTATAGGCCTATTTTATACCTTTTTAAGTAATATTTTAAATATATAAGATTTGGAAAGCCATAGGCCTATTTCCTGTTGGCTAGTGAAGCCTCATTTTCGTCTTATTTGCTAAAATGTCTCTCTAAATTTGATTTTCTAAGTGTAGGCCTAATTTTTTATTTTTTTAATATTAATATTCCAAATATATTAGTTTCTGACCTCCGAAAAACCATAGGCCTATTCCTTATAGGCCTATAAAACTCATTCATTTTCATCTTATTTGTTAAAATAAATCTTAAACTTAATGATTTTCCAAGTATAGGCCTATTTTTTTAATTATTATAAATATTAATTTCCAAATTTTATTAGTTTTTGGCCTCTGAAAGTCCATAGGCCTATTCCTCATAGGTCTATAAAATACCTAATTCATTTTCATTTGCTGAAATATATCTATATATCTTAAAATTGTTGATTTTTAAAGTATAGGCCTGTTTTTTTTACCTATTTTAAATATTAAATTTCAAAATTATACAAGTTTCAGACCTCTGAAAGTACATAGGCCTCTTTCCTATAGGCCTATGAAACGCTTAATTCTCTAAAGAATATTTAATTCATTATTTCTTCTTTCAGATCAAGAGAAGCTATGTCGCTCTTCTTTGGAGATTACACCCCGACGTGAGTATTCAAATACTCATTATATTATTAAATACTCATTATATCATTCAAGCAGTCATTATACTATTATTCAAATACTCATTATGCTAATTTTTGTGACTTAGGCCTACAAAATTCAATTAAAATAGGTCTACAGGTATGATACATTACTCTGTTCAAATTATTATGTTATTCAAATACTCATTATATTATTCAGTTACTCATTATATTCATATTAATAGACTAGGCCTATGAAATTTAATTGCACATAGGCCTAAGGGCGTAATACATTTCTCGTCCATGGTTTGAATTCTCCAAATTTCCTTAAAATTTTATCTCTAATTTTTAAATTTTCATTGTATTTTCATCATCAGTTCGTCATTATGATATACCATCTTCATTATACTCATGATACCATTAGATATATTGGTTTTTTATTTCATTGTATTTTCATCATTAGTTCATTATAATGCACAACATTCATACTCCTGATTCATTATACTCATAATGCTTTATGCTCATCATGGTTCATTATACTCATAATTCATTATACTCATCATGATTCATTATACTCTTTGATTCATTATACTCATCATACTTCACTATACTACTCATGATTCATCATAATTCATCTGACTGTTAGACTGAACTGACTGCAAACTGACAAATTAAAGTTATATTTTTTTAATACAGGAGATCAAATAATTATTAATTTCTGTATTTGTATAAGTGTCTTTGCCAAGCATTACAGGTACAGGAGTGACTGTGTAGGCCTATGAGGACTGTATTATAGGCCTATGGGGATACTGCCTATAAACAGGCCTAGAAATTCAAGCTTCTCAGGCACAGGAGTGACTGACTGTGCTATAGGCCTATGGGGATATATATAGCCTATATATATGTGTATCAAAGATCAGCAGTGAGTGTATAGGCTTATAGGGGATACTGCCTGTATATATTATAGGCCTATTGAGATACTGCTTGTGTGTATATAGGCCTAGAAATTCAAGCTTTACAGGTACAGGAGTGTGTATTATAGGCCTGTGGGGGATACTGCCTATATATAGGCCTAGAAATTAAAGCTTTTCAGGTGCAGGAGTGACTGTATTACAGGCCTATGGGGATACTACCTATGTATAGGCCTAGAAGATCAAGCTTTTCAGGTACAGGAGCGACTGTTATAGGCCTATGCAGATACTGTGTGTATATATATATGTATATATATATATTTTTTGCACATATAGAGGCCTAGAAATTCAAGCTTTTCAGGTACAGGAGTGTCTATAGGTCCATGGGGATACTACCTATATATAGGCCTAGAAATTCAAGCTTTTCAGGTACAGGAGTGACTGTACTATAGGCTTATGGGGATACTGCCTATATAATATATAGACCTAGAAGGTCCCTGAATTGGAGTCAAGACTCAGGAGCGAGCGTTGGATCTTTTATGTGTTTTTGGTGAGTTTTTAACTTTAATTTAAAGCCTTTTTTTTATTATATATTATATTTAATATCATTTACTCTCTCTCTCTCTCTCTCTCTCTCTCTCTCTCTCTCTCTCTCTCTCTCTCTCTCTCTCTCTCTCTCTCTCTCTCTAAGTAAGCCTTTATAGAGGTTTTTAGCACTAGACTAGATTATATTCATTCTGTGAACCTCATTGTATCGTTTATTGTTGTATCGATATATATATATATATATATATATATATATATATATATATATATATATATATATATATATATATTATATATATATATATATATATATAATATATATATATACACTATATATAAAATATAAAACAAATGACATATTTTTTTAGTTGACCAAACAAAATTTCCCGTTTTCTTCAATGCCGTGTGCTGGCTCTCAAACATGAAGTGTACCTACCGTATACTTTATTTCTCTCTCTCTCTCTCTCTCTCTCTCTCTCTCTCTCTCTCTCTCTCTACTAGATTATTTTGAGATTATCGTCAATTGTAAGTGAAATTTGGACATTGTGAAAGTACCTTTAAAAGTTTTTTCCTATCTGTGAAACGTTTAACTATTTTTAAACTCTCTCTCTCTCTCTCTCTCTCTCTCTCTCTCTCTCTCTCTCTCTCTCTCTCTCTCTCTCTCGTGACAGAGAAAGAGAGAGAGAACTTTACTGGTAACATTTGGCAGGAAGAGAGAGAGAGAGAGAGAGAGAGAGAGAGAGAGAGAGAGAGAGAGAGAGAGAGAGAGAGAATATTCACTCTAAATCTGTTTTTCCCTGTCTGAATAATAGGCCTAGTTATATATAAACTCCCAATTATCACTATAGAATGTTATAATATTGTAAAATTATTACTGTAATTTGTTATAATTCTTAATTATATAATCCTCAAATTACTACTGATGGTTTATATACTTAAACTGCATTCGTCACTCATAAATATTTCTGTAAATGTTGTAGAGAAACTCAAATCTTAACAGACTGATGTATTCCTATCAATAAATCCATCTATTGTATTTACACAATTTCGAAATGGTCAGGCTGTCTTAAATTCCTTTTTTTTTTCTTATATATTTTTTTTTCTTTTTACAGATTCTCTCCATTTCCTTTCACTTGCACGCGGAGCCGTTAACCCCAAAATGGCTCCCAGTTTGCACTCCCAAAGACACAGTTCACTGACGCCAGGGAGAGAGAGTTGGAGATTTCGGCTGGATTTGGCTACTTAGAATTGTAAGTATTGTACTTTTATACATCCTGGTTTTAAGTAAGGTCTTAAATGAGCCTTTACTGTAATCGTAGGAGAGAATAAAGCAATTGTTTGGTGAGTTTTGCTTGAGTTTAATGGTGTGGGTCTAGCTTTTTCTCTCTCTTCGATTGACACAAGATTTCAGCTCGACTTCTCTACTTAGAATTGTAAGTAATTTACTTTTAGACATGCTGGTTGTAAGTAAGGTCTTAAATGAGCCTTTACTTAAATCGTAGGAGAGAATAAAGCAATTGTTTGGTGATTTATGCTTGAATTTAGTGTTATAGGTCTATAGTTCTCTATCACTCGATTTCTCTACTTAGAATTATAAGTAATTTACTTTTAGACATCCCTCTTTTAAGTAATGTCTTAATGGAGCCTTTACTGAAATCGTAGTAGAGAAAAAGCGTCATTAATTGGTATATTTTTTTTATTAACACTATAGGTCCAGAGCCAGCTACCAGTGGTATAGATATTTAAGTAACATGTCATTTATAAGTGCAAATATTCTACTTACAACCATAATTCGAACCCTCTCTGCTTAAGTAAGGTCTTAATGGAGCCTTTACTTAAATCGTAGAGGAGAAAAAAGTAATTAATTGGTGTATATTAGTCTAAATTTAACTTTATAGGTTGTATATTAGTCTAAATTTAACTTTATAGGTTGTATATCAGTCTAAATTTAACTTTATAGGTTGTATATTAGTCTAAATTTAACTTTATAGGTTGTATATTAGTCTAAATTTAACTTTATAGGTTGTATATTAGTCTAAATTTAACTTTATAGGTTGTATATCAGTCTGAATTTAAAGCTATGGGTCTAGACCTATCTCCAAGTGTTGTAGAGTTTGTGTTGTAGAGTTTTAAGTAACTTTTTATCACTTATAAGTGCAAATATAACACTTAAAGACCTCATGATATTGTTTGAGACATCACAATGGCCACTTTACCACACTTACAACAAAAGAAAGATCATTTATTGATCGGATAATGAGGGATCTTGATGCTACGCACGCATATCACCACCTCTGTGTGGGAGGGACTAGAGAGGACAATAGGTGTTTGGGACCGGATACAACCGAACACCTGTGTATTATAGAGCTCTTCGTGGATTTGTGTGGGCGTGGGGGTTGATGTGTGGGTGTGGGAAGGGGGAAATGATAATGTTTTAATGCTTATGAGTGTGGGAAGGGGGCGTTGTGGGAGAGGGGGAAGACAATTACAAAACATGTGACTTTTCTAGATAGTCAGCTCATGACGTCATCGACCTCTAGACCTATTCATGATTTGTGTGGGTGTGGGAGTGGGGAAATGGTGACATTTTACTGCTTGTAAGTGTGGGAAGGGGGAGGGGGATGGGGAGGGGGTGTGGGACAGGGGGAGAAGTCACACTTGCAAAATAAGTGGTTTGTGACATTTACCGTTGGAGTCAGCTTCTGACCCATGACGTCATTGACCTCTAGCCCCATAAGTGGGTATGGAGTGGGTATTTTCGTAGTATTTTCGTAAGTAATACTTAAGTCACTTATGATTAAGTGTTTAAGTAAGTTTTTGTCACTTAATGAACGTATAATTCAATAATTAAGTCACTTAAGGACTGATATAAGTCTATGTCGCAATGGCGGTTTGACAAGCTGGTGGTGCTATTCGTCACGGAGAGAGAGAGAGAGAGAGAGAGAGAGAGAGAGATGGACGCTCCACTGAGGACAGGGGATGATAAGAAAGAAAAAGATAACCTGAGAGAGAGAGAGAGAGAGAGAGAGAGAGAGAGAGAGAGAGAGAGAATGAGCTACAGTCCAAGACGTCTTCGCAGAACGTAGACGCAGCCAGCCTGGCTTCCCCCCCCCCTCTCTCTCTCTCTCTCTCTCTCTCTCTCTCTCTCTCTCTCTCTCCACAACCCACCCAAACCAGAGTTTAGGAGGCGGCGGCGGGAGTTTTATTGCTTTCAGCCCACACCGCCCATCCTATGGGACACCCAACCCGTATCCCATCCTATATCCTACAGGGTGTTTGTTGCAGGCATGTCCTCCCAAGGTCAAACCGTCACATACACGCACATACAAACACACACACACAAACTCACTCACTCTCTCTCTCTCCAAAAATCTATCTGCACCCCCGGGGCCAAAGTAGCCACTGTGGCGCCCCTTTGATTCTGTCTACACGAAATCGAGACATTTTCAAACAATTCTTGACCTACGGAGGATTGCATGGGATTCATTTAAATCCTAAGTGGATTAATGTAATAGGATTGATGTTAGATCAATCCTAAATTGTCACGGATTTTATTGTAAACTTTCGCTCCTTATTCTCGGAGAAAAAGGTTGTATTAATAACGGAAGTGGCAACTCCTCCTATTTCACTGCGTATGTACCTGTCAGTCACATAGTAGCACTCTCTCTCTCTCTCTCTCTCTCTCTCTCTCTCTCTCTCTCTCTCTCTCTCTCTCTCTCTGCAAAAGTCGTTGCACTCTGTACACTGGGGGAGACCAGTTCTGTCTCCTGTCTTGACAGATAAAGAATATCTCTCTCTCTCTCTCTCTCTCTCTCTCTCTCTCTCTCTCTCTCTCTCTCTCTCTCTCTCTCTGCTGAACAACAGACGTACAGTATTGTACTGAACGTCGCCTATATTCAAAGCTAATTCGTACTCAGTCCCCCCCTTCTCTCTCTCTCTCTCTCTCTCTCTCTCTCTCTCTCTCTCTCTCTCTCTCTCTCTCTCTCTTTCTATACTATTGAAGTTATTATTAAGACTCATTCGTTAATATTTAACTTAATTA
>NC_089766.1:1221007-1268507 GCF_040412425.1 Macrobrachium rosenbergii
CTCATTCACAGGTAGACCATATGACGTGAACCACATGCTCCCAGCCCCCTCTCTACTTGTAAAGGAAATATGAGACTACAAACATTCTCTCTCTCTCTCTCTCTCTCTCTCTCTCTCTCTCTCTCTCTCTCTCTCTCTCTCTCTCTCTCTCTTCCTAGACCATATGGCCTTAAACCCACTTTCTGCTTTGTCATAATCGAAAACGAAAGTTGTAATAGCCACAGGGAAGCAAAAAGATCAATTGCCTGGTTGCAACCTGTCCATTGCAGATATAGTTTCTGGGCGTGGTGACTAAGGTGATTTTGGTTGCCGGGTTTGGTGGGCGTGGTGATAAGACATCTTCAGTGGAAGGTACAGTCTTGGTGACGCTTTAAAAGGGAGAGAACTTGATGTAGTGAATAAGCTACGTATGAATTTGGATTAACACATTGAAATGATAGTTTTGGTGGGCATGGTGATAGTACTAGCCAATAGCCATCTTCTCAACCGAAGAAGATGTCTTGGTGACTTTTGATGCGTCTTGGATCATGGATTATAAGATAGATTACGCGTCAAATACTTGACGTAATAAACTAATTGTTTCCGAGTGCGTTTTGGTCTAGACTCACGTTCTAAAAATGGCCCCCCTGGTTAATATTGATTCTCTTTTTAAGGTTTTGGCGTCTGTGCCAGAATCTGGGACTCTATCACTCCATCTCCCAAGATGGAGTCTATGACAAGATATCTTTTTCTTAAATTAATTCGGCCATTTTACTTATCTAGAGACATTTATAAGGGCTGATGTGTGTGTCTCGGAGTTAGGAAGGAGGATTTGCCTCTTGATGAATGCCTAAAGGTCAGCCATAACCATCTCGGTACGTCATCGCGATTGAGAAATGGCGAGACATCACTAAGATGTCTTTGCCGTGTTGGACGCGCCCGCCAGGGTGGCAGAGTTGCCAGATTGAGAATAAAGCCTTAGGGACAAGTCCTTTTTAGATTTGCATGCATGGGATTGCGCTGGTGTTTTTAACTGATATCTATAATTGAAATTTTCTTTAAGGAGATTTATCATAAATTATCAAATTCCATTAATAAGTATTACAATTACGACGTTTATCCATTTGAAAACCATCAGTACAAGCCCCCATAAGCAGGTATGAACGGAATCGTAAGGACTTCCGTTATGTTTAAGTCAGCGTATGAATAAGATAGTACCAATGCTTTCAATTGATAAATGGTAATTGAAATGTCTATTCAAAGGAGTTATCAGAAATGCCTGTATATGCACGGAAAATAATCAATAATAAAATGAATTCCACTAGTTATGTATATCAGGTTCTGGTAACGGTCGGGTTAAATTTGCATATGCAAAATACTGTTGTTTGTAACTGATGAATATTATAAAAAAGAATATTTATGAATGGAATTTAATAGAAATAGCTCTATATATACGTGAAATAACCAGTAGTAAAACGAACATCATAATAGTAAGACAACGTCGTAGATATCTTCTCATGGTGGACGCACCCGTCGTCAGGGCAGCAGAGTTACCAAATAAAGAAGCAGCTTCGTAACATACATACGGTTCAAATTCGCGTCAAAAAGATGGTAAAACACTTTATAAATTGATACACATCTTAAATATAATCACTAATGATCGAATTTATTTGAAAACCATTCTACGCACGCGGAAAACAATCAATAGTAAAAGCAACACCGCAAGAGTAATGGACGTGGGATTCTGGTAACACTCCATGACGTCATCGACCAGTCAAGCCGACACAAGCAGCCTCAGCTGGGTTGTTTATGTTCAGTGAGGACGTCCATCTTCTTCTTCTCTCTTATTTCGCGTCGATTTTCCCCGGTACATTTAACCTCTCCGGCTCAACCTGTGTTAAAAAGTGACCGTGAAGGATCCAAGTAACTTTTCGTGACTTAAATGTGCTGTGACAAGTGCAAGGAACGGTTGAAATAAGGGAGAAATGTAGGGAGTGGAAGGAGCGACCGCTGCCGACTGGCATTGGCGCAAGATGACTGCGGAATGCTTGAGATTATTTTTTATTTTATTTTATTTTATTTTGTTTCGTTACGTTGCGTTTTGTGCCTCGGAAATTTGGTTTGGTTTATCTCATTTTAATTTTTTTTAAGTGTTTGTGTTATTTGATTTTGAATATAGTTTATATTTTTATAATTTGTTAAAATTTTATATATGTTTTTATAATTTTTTTATTAATTTTATATGTGTTTTTATAATTTTTTATTAATTTTATATGTTTTTATATTTTTTTTATTTTATATATGTTTTTTATAAATTTTTATTAATTTTATGTTTTTATAATTTTTTATTAATTTTATATATGTGTTTTTATAATTTTTTTATTAATTTTATTTTATTTTTTGTCGAAATTTTATGTAATTTTTCAGATTTTAATTCTTTAAATGTTTATTTTTATTTTGTAAGATTTTATATTTTATCGTATTTTTTAACTTTTATATTTTATTTTATATTTTTAGTTTATATTTAATTTATATATTTTGCGTTTATTTTGTTAATTAATATTCCCCCTTGATTTACCGTATGTGATAAAGTTAATTAAACGTGGTGTCCAAAATATAGATTTAATTTGTCCGTTAGGCCTCTTATTTTTATTAACAATTGGAAATAGGCCTACCGGGAGAGCGTATATTGGTGCAGGCATTTATATTAATTAATTTATTTATTTATTGAAACCCCGCTTTGGGTCTATTTTTAATTGTACAAATTTTTGAACTTACTTCTCTCGTAGGATATATAATTGATATTTCTTAACCTAGGCCTAAGTTTAGATTAGATATTCGTAGGCCTAAGCTTATCAGCATCAAGCCGCTTTTGCCTATCGAAAGATCTGTTGTCAAGAGAAGATTTAGTCTGTATTTTGTATAGGTTATGTTATTTCATTTTTAGGCCACACTCAAATGGGCGTGGTTGTAGGCCTAGCATCTGAATTGCCTCTTTTATGTCGTCAATGTGTTAGGCCTATGGTAGGGTATATATATTTGCTTCATGTAATGTTTAACTTAAAAGTTTGATAGGGCTAAACTTGCTTTTTCTTGGTCCATTTACAGATAGAAATTTAAAAAATTATATGAAATATTGATTGAGTTACTGAAAAATGTCAAAATCTTGACAATTTTGAGGTATAATTTTCAAATATAATTTTATGACCTATTTTAACTAGGCCTAAGCAGAAAAATCACACTTAATTATATCTCAAACTGGCCTAAGTCTTGATAAAACCATAATATTTTCAAGCCTTGTAAGAGGGATAAATTAAGCTAATAATTACCGCCGAAGACGATGGCATCCCCTGGGCCCCCTCCCTTGTTATTTGAGAGCCACCCTTCATGCCCCAATAAGTGCCCTTTTGAGTCATGACTCAAGGGCGCCACTTACCTTATCACGTGACCTTTAAAGCAAGAAGGGTTCATTCTGGAGAATTTTCATTGTTGCGGGCTTAATTATCACTGTATTTAGTTACAGGATATGCTTTATTATCAGAGAAAGGTCAGATTTTAAATGTTTTTTTAAATACGCACTGCATTAACTGCTTCAGTTATGTTAATTACTAGGTTAGGTAGGATAGGGCCAACTCTCATTAAAGCTCTATACAAGTAGGCCTGATTTCGATTTCTGCGATTCGTTCAGTTGAATGAAAGTTACGTGAATTATGCATTTTAGTGAATTGTATATTCCAATAGAGATGGAATTGTTGAAACGTAAAGCCACAATTATATAGTTTAGTGACTTTATTTGAGTGTGATATGCTAGAGTTTTTTTTTTATGCCTTTTGGCTAATTTAAGCTGTCAAGGAAAACATTAGACCAGGTTGTGATTTTTATTTCTTAGTTTGTGTTAGCACTAGGCTTTTTGAAATTGCCTACTCAGGTGTCACTTTTGATTTGGAAAAGAGGGAATTAAACATTTATTATATTAAGGATCTATTGCACCAGTAATAGGCCTTAGTGTCTCATTCAAATGTTCCTAATAAACCATTTAGAACTGAGTTTCATGATGCCACTTATATTTCCCAAGTGTTTTATGGACATAATATATAGAATCGCCTTCTATAGGCCTCCTGTTTATGCACACTGCATTGATACCTGTTCATTTTCCAGGCTGTCACTCTCCAAAAGCTGAAGGAACTCGGCTCGATTGGGAATACCAGTGAGTGAGGGGTAAATCCGCTCACAGGAAAATACACAACCATGTTCGGTTTCCTGAAGAATGTCGTCGAGGAAGCCGTCGACACAGTCAATGATGATAGGAACAGGTTGGTTGAAGGTCTTATCGATGAGGCGTTTGTCTGTCTGTTAGGTAATAATGTAGATTGCAATCTGGGTTTACCTTAGTGTCAGTTAGTTTACCTTTGTTGGTTACCTAAGGACTTTATAATGACACACCATTTCTTCTTTGCCAATATTATTCTTAATTGGAGATACCCTATGGATACCCCTTATGGTGGTAGTGTCGTCAGTGTACCCCAGGTGGTGCACTGTAAGTATTATGTAAGGTTTCTTTGAAATACCATTTCTTCTCAGACGATATTTTTCGTAATGTGCAGAGATTCCCATGGATATCCCGTAGAGGGCCTACAGTAGTAACATCAGTGTGCCTCCCATAGTTCTCTGTAGGTGTTACCTTGGGTCCTTTCCATTGTCCCTTTAGCCCCTAGCTGCAACCCTTTTCACTTCTTTTACTGTACCTCCATTTGAATTCCCTGTCTTCCATCTTACTGCCCACCCACTCCTAACAATTGTTTCACAGTGCAAATGCAAGGTTTTCCTCCTGATACACCTTTAAAACCACCTGCATTCTCAATCTCCCTTTGATCGCTGGATGACCATATTGGCCGCAGCGCTTTGCCCCTGAATTTTATATTCCAATTTGCATGGATAAAGGTCCTGTATTCTACTATTTCTCATCAATTGTATTGGCATTTAATATAAATTATCATCCTTTTCTTAACCCCAAGATGTCCCGTTGCTTACAGTGGGCCGCAGCATTATTGATCGGGACCACGAGCCGTCAGCATTTGCATTTTTTTCCCCGCTGCCTTCACTGTTGATAACTGCTGTCATGCAATGCTATCAGAGGCAACCTTGCATGCTTTTTATGACCTCAATTACCCTGAACTGCGACAGCAACGAAGGTTATCAGGGAATGAATGTGCTGCAGTAAAAATATTTTATTTAGTGTTACTTAAGTTATTTTTTGTACGATAGCATATCTGTTCGTTTATTTTGTCAGTGGGAAACATTTGGATTCCACTGTGTACATTTTTTTGTAATTTGGTCCTGTGTTGCAATGCCTTTTTGTCTCTTTGAAACCAGGATAATTTATTTTCATTCATGCAAGTCTCTCTCTCTCTCTCTCTCTCTCTCTCTCTCTCTCTCTCTCTCTCTCTCTCTCTCTCTCTCTCTCTCTCTCTCTCTCTACATAAACATATGAGGTTGAAATTATTAGCATTTACCTGAATTTGTTAACCTTGCAAATATAGCAGCCCACAACAGAGGTGGAACCGAGACCTCCATATGTACCCATACGTACTGGCTGCCCATATAAGTTAGGAACGCCCACAAGTGGCATGTTATGAGGGCACCAAATGGCCTTGAAAGATGCTCCCCTGTGGGAACACCACGCAAAGTTATGCACCACTAATTGGTTACACTTATCTCAAAAGACCAGTTTTCTCGGGTGCTTTTTTGCATGAGCGGTTGTTGTATGCAAATGAATCGAATTGGTTTTTTCATTTCTGAAGAAGGCATGTGCACTGGTTGAAAGAGGAACCAAGTTTGGTTAGAGGCACAATTAGGTTTTCTCTCTCTCTCTCTCTCTCTCTCTCTCTCTTATGCCCTTGTCTGTTTAGGCATTTCAATTTCAGGATGCTGTTTTAAACAGGCACAGTTGCTCTCTCTCTCTCTCTCTCTCTCTCTCTCTCTCTCTCTCTCTCTCTCTCTCTCTCTCTCTCTCTCATCTGTTTATGCATTCCAGTGTCAGGATGCTGGTCTAAACATGATAGTTCCTTCAAAGAATCAGTGCAACCTTGCAAGAACACACCTGACTACATTGAAGTTTGCATCACGAATGCTAATGAGATCATTCTTACGTTCAGGCAAGGCCGTCAAATTACGGAGGCCAACAGCAGTACGGCGGCCAACAGCCGTATGGCGGCCAACAGCAGTACGGCGGCCAACAGCAGTACGGAGGGGGTCAGGGAGGCGGAGGAGATTTGGTGTCCGGTCTGATCGGAGGTTTCCTCGGAGGGTAAGTCAGGATTTTGATTTGGAAGTCTTAGAGACTTTTTCTACCAAGATTATGACTTTGGGTAGTTTTGATAGTGTAGTCGCTTGTTTCGTCCTCAACGGGCTATCCTTCTGTGGTATTCCAGAGCTCCGTGGAAGACCATGGAAGGGTAACCCCTTGAGGACTCGGCAGCGACTACCAAAAATAGGTTTTTCCTACATCAAAACCTGTTTTTTAAGGTAGCATAAAAAGTAGATTGTTAAGCCCATGAAATTGTATAATTCTAGTCTAGTTTTATCCTTCCGTGTATCCTTTACGGGTAAGTTATAATTTTGACAGCTAAGGCTTTTCTCAGCTGAAATTATGAATTAGGAATTTTTAAATAAAATGAAAAGATTAAGCCAAGAAAATTTTAGTGTAATTTTAGTATATTTTTATCCTCTTGTGATTTGAGGGTAAATTATTTGTGATTTGGAAGTCCTATAGACATTTTCTACTAAAGTGATGAATTTGGATATTTTGAAGTTAGTTTAAAAAGTAGATTAAGCCTATAAAATTAGCCTATATCACTTTAGTATACTTTTTATCCTGTGTGATTCAAGGGAGTAGGAAACCTCACTTTTGTGATTATAGGCCTCATTTTCAATTTGAACTGTTTTAGATGATAATGTTATTTAATCGTAAGTTTTTTCTTAACTGTTCATTTTTATATGTCGGGAAATACGCATTCTCTTGTAGTAGATTTGCAACTTAAAGAATTTTTTGTTTTATTGATTGCATGATATCCATTTTTACTTTTTACTTTTGACAAAATCTACCTTTATTTTGTTTGATAGGGGAAAATGTAAGATTAGGCATATACGTTTAATTGGGTTTAAATCATTATAAAAGTATTTGTAAACTGCAATTGATGTTTATGACCAACTATGTTTATTTTAAAGAATTTGTAAATGCTTTTCAGTTTTTAAAATTTATATAAGTTACATGTACCAAACTAGTAAATACTTTTATAGGGTTCACTCACTCCTGTGTTTTATCGAGAGTTTAAAATTAAGCTGCATGGTTTTATCATTGTTGCCAAATTAGCGACACGGCTCTTGAGTAAGTTGCAAATCTACGGTAGTTGCAAATCTGCAGTAGTTTTCCCCTTTTGGGAGTTGAAAATGACTGACGAAGGTGTATAGTTGTATGGTAGGTTAGATACTGTTCATGTTATTATTATTATTATTATTATTATTATTATTATTATTATTATTATTATTATTATTATTAGTCAAAAGATGAACCCTATTCATATGGAGCAAGCCCATCACAGGGGCCACTGACTCGAAATTCAAGCCCCAGAAGTCCGTAGGTAAAATCTTAGACCGCAACGTCACACGAGTTCTCTCCTTGCATTCAGTGGTGGTGGTGGGGGCGGCAATCAGCCACAGAATACCGGCCAGTACGGCCCACCGCAGGGATACTATGGCCCTCCTCAAGGCCAATATGGCCCACCACAGGGGCAATATGGCTATGGCCCTGGGCCCTACGGGCCACCACCACCACAAGGCCAGTACGGCCCTGGCCCGTACGGCCCACCGCCTGGTCAGTACGGGGGGCCAGGTGGATACGGCCCCCCACCGCCGCAGCAGGGAGGTGGTGGCCCGGACATGACTGGTCTGGCAGCGAACATCATTGGCGGAATGATTGGGTGAGCTTCTCGTAGCAGCCATCCCGCTTCCTGCAAGCTCTTAACGCAATACCCGAGATTTCTCTTTGAAAATACGGTATCGTATAGCCCCAGACAATGCAGTACTGTACAGACATCATCCTACTTAAGGCCATTCAACTTAGCAAACATTGAGATACAAAGAAAGGGGACCACAAGTTAAAATTATGTTCGGAATGCTCCCCTTTGCCATCCACAAAGTTCAAATTTTGTTTTGTGCCCCTATTCTGTACATTACAGTGCTGCATGTACAGTGCATTGTGTTTTGGGATGAAAAAATGTACAGTACTGTATTGACTTTATATCATACTGTACTTTAATAGGCATAAAGAGTACAGTAACCAGCTTGCAAAAAGTTCAACATACAAACGGCTGTCCGGACCGTCACTCGTTTGTAAGTAGGATGGTGCCCGTACAGTATATCATATCTTAAAAGGGACTCCAGTACTAACCCAGACATCCGTTACTGACATCCGCCAGGGCTGAAGTGTGCCGTTTTTTGTTTTGAGTTTTGTTTTGACTAGAAACGTCTTGGCGTTTGGTCCCGTTTGCCAGAGACTGCTAGAGATGCGTGTTACCAGTGCTTCGATTGTCCTGTTTTCTCCTTACTAATATTTAAGCTTCTGCTTCTGTTTCGTGCCCAGCGATCTTGTCTGTGTACGTAGTAGACGGTACACAGTACATTCAGAGAATGACTTCTAATTTCTGTTTGTTAGTGTAAGATTTTTTTAGGTCTTGAAGAAAGGAAATTAGTCTTGTACTCGTCACAGCAAGCATGTTTCACATTGTAGGAACTACGCCTTATAAGTTTAGAGATTTCCAGAATTGTCGTGAATGCCTGTCAAATGATTTCTGACAGTGTCGTTGTCAGAGATAAATATTGATAGGTATTTGAGATTCTAGTCACCAAAGGCATGTGAGGGAATCGTCTTTTTCGGTTACTTAAAGTAAGTTCACTCAACTCGACAAAAGTAGTGGTAAATACTTGTTATCTAACCCAATTGGTGTATAGTATATTTGTATGCAACTGAGAAAATTTTGTAAATATGCTACTTTTGACATGATTTAGATTTAAGAGAGGTGAATCTGATGACACTGGAATGCCCAGGTACTGAATTGATTGTACAACAGCCTCCAAAAATTCTTCTTTTTATGGAGAGGTCAATTTGAAATTGTGATTTCCCATTTCAAATGAATGCACACTTGTATATATTGTAAATACCTTCATGAAGTTGTTCACAGCATGTTGTAATTTAAGAAGGTTTAGGCAAGATTGTAGAATATTCTCCTTATTTAGAGAACAGAAGATGGAAAAAATGTCCATTGGAAGGTATTACGGTCGCTCATCACAACCATCATGAAGAATGTACTGTGCTTTTAAGATTGTAGTAGGAAAGGACTATTATTGTCATAATTGTTTTTGGTAATTCTCTCAGTAAACTTAACTTCTTTAGATATAGGAGATACCATTATTATATAGTTTAGGTGCAGTTATTCTCGTACAGTATTGCAATTACAGAATATTTGGGAATCTTAGATGTTCTACTGTGTTGTTGTACATTAAAATGATCTTATCTTGCCTGAGTTAAGCTTCTACTGCATTGTTTTGGTTAATTTTGTTCCTTTGGCAAGATTTATCAAATTCTTTTACATAGATTCCCAGTTAAATGCTTGCCTATGCTATTGCTTAATCCCGTTTCGAAGTTCTGCTTTTGTTTCTAGATTCCTGAGGCATTTGTGCTTGAATCTTTTTTGTATTCTTTTCCTGTACTCCAAGCACAGAAGCACTATAGGCAAAGAGTATGGTAGATGTTGAGGCATACTGTTTAGCTCAAGGAAAGAAGATACCCTTTTATTATGTCTAGTTGTATCATGCAATCGCTTGCAAGTAATCAAAATTGGGTAAAAAGAAAACTTATCATACATTTTGATTCCAGAGTATTTTTTTTAGTATGTACAGCATTGGCTCATAGTAAAATTGATTAAATAGGGCACAAGTAGGGAAAATTGTTGACCACTTACATTGTAAGAAATATGTAACTAGTTTAAGTAATTTTCTTAGCCAAGTTTTTGGCATAGAACTTGAGAAGGCAACCCCTTTTGGCACTAACTCTTCCTGTGAGGTAGACTTCATTTGTCAGGTGGGTAACAGATTGCCTTTTAGTCAAATTTATAATTATTAAAACATTATTTAATCAGACTGCTTTGCCACTTTGCGACTTAGAGGAACTATAGGTGGGAAGTTTCTGAGAGATTTGATTATCAAACAAACTTAAATTATTGGATGATAGATTTTTGCAAATCTGTTGTGGGTAGTGATGTAACTGAATAGATTTCAGTCGTTCCACCATTTTGTTTAATAGTGAAGTTTACTTTGCATAAGAATCGTCTGCATTTATCTTACCAACATTCCTCGCATGGGTGTGCCGTACAAAGAGGGGTTTTCTTCTCGCCGGAAAAAGGCACTTCTACGGTAGATCGAAGATGTCGACTCGTAGATCTTAAGTTATCAGGAAATTCCATAACCCCTTTTATTTTAGAATAAGCTTTCAGGACAGACAAGTTCGCCTTTCGTTTGTCTTGTGTCTTTGTAGCTGGTGATGGCTGTGTGGAGTTAACTTGAGTGTTTTAAAGATTTTCAGTAGTAGTTTTAGATACAGTTTCTGTGGTTTGTTTTAATAGATCCAAACAATTCTAAGACCTGCTTACATTGTGTGTTACTAAACGCACTATAACTGTTGCACCGTACAGAGGTGGCGGCAGTGGTGGCAATGACCCCAGTAACCAGGGTCAGAGGAAGAATGATGACATGAACCAGCTGATTGCCGGAATGGCGTCCAACTACATCGGAGGAATGATGAAGTAAGTATTGTTTTACCTTCAGTTTGAGGTCGCGTACTTCCAGTTTCATTTTAGGCATTCACGTTCTTTGGGTCTGAGCCCAGTGCCTTGGTTCTCGGGGGGTCAGCTAGTTTGCCACGGGAGGTTTCAGCAGACAAGTTTGTTGCCATGACCTGTGATTGAATGGTTGGCCATCCCCACTCAAAGATTCTCTTCATCTTTGGTCAGCTTTATTTTGGATTGACTGCATGCAATTGATTTTGCAAGCATGGACAAATCATTGACTAAGTACAGAACATTTCAGTGTGTTTGTAGTAGTTGAAGGATATGATTATATTTGAATGTGGCTTTTAAATTTGCATTCCTGTATTATACTGTACATACAAGATATAAATACTGTATTAAGAGACGTTTCAAGAGATTGTCAGGTCTCACCTGAATGATTTTTTCTTAAATGAGAGGTGTAAAGCAGGAGGAAGTTAAGAAGTTGGACGGTGAAGTGAGAAGGGAACAAATAGGAACAGGTGAATAATAAAAGAAGGGAACAGTTCAGCAGGGGAATGAGGGAATGCTTCGAAGAACTTGGAATAGTGTCAGGGGGGGTACTTCTAAAAGGAGGTTGATATATAAGGTTTAAATTTGATTGTACGTTACTTTAAATCTTCCGCTATGGGGTTATAACATTCCTCTCAGCTTTAGGGATTTCTACCAGAAGTAAACACATCTGTCTTCTTCTGCCTTTCCAGTCAAGGAGGTCAGGGTGGCCAACAGCAGGGTGGCAGTGCAGGAGGGGGAAACCTCATGTCTGGCATTGCTTCGTCATTGATTGGCGGCCTCTTCAGGTAACTATTTCCATACGATGTAAATAGTTTGATGGCAGTGAAGAAACATTGATCAGTAACTGTAATAAATTAGAAGTGGACAGTTATGTAGCCCATAAAATTTAAAGCATACTCCAGCTAATTTCAAGCAAATTGTCACTAACAGTTATGAAGTTTTTGCAGCTTAAGTGTGAGTAATGATAGACTGAAATCTTGTTGAATTTCAGTGGAGACAGCGGGCAAAACACGAAGGAAAGAACCGGATTTGATGGAAACATGGTCTCTGGCATCGTGTCTAACGTCGTGAGAGGACTCAGGTAAAGGAATATTGCTGAAATTTGCAGTACACTAGAGTTCTGTTTGTTCTCAGTCTCGTATGTAATCGTATTTCGTTGTTTTAAAAGTATTTTTCCAGTTTGTTAAGTTGGAGCAGTAGACTGCTACAATATTTTTATCTAAGTTTTGAAATTCTGATTTGAAATTTTTTTTTTTTTCAGGGGGATGCCCCAGGCCCCTTCTGCCCCCAGCAATTCCGTCAATGACGACATAGTCGCTGCTGTGACCTCACAGGTCATCAAGGAGATCGTAACGTAAGTACCGGCTTTCCTTTGCTGGTTTTCGGTTTTGATTCGTCAAGCTCCTGCCAGTATCGAAATACTGCAATTGATTACCTTTTGTCTTAAGACTTAGGGAATTGTTTTTGCATCCATCCTGTTACGTAAAAAGAAATTCTGACGTGTTAATACTAATGACGATTGTCAGTACAGTAGTTCTCTTGATAATGAAACAGTTCTTGCCAAGGTTTGTGTGTTTTATGTAGAAACGTGTGATTACATATAGATGTTAAAATGATGTAATTACAATAAACTGTCATTTCCTTTTATTCCACTTTAGTCAAGACACTGACGGGAAGATCTTGCAGTCCAATGACCCAAATGCCAACAGTCCAGTGGTCACAAACATTGTTTCCAAGATTGTTCAGAATATCATGAGGTATGTTATTGAGATTGAGTTTCATTTTGTGTTCATGTTAATTTATAATCTTGTAAAATGTAGGTTATGTTACTTATAAAACTTTAATTTGATTGTGTATGGTTGCCATTTTTCATACCATTTATAGAATGTACTGGTATATGTACAGTGGCTATTATTTTGTGCTACTGAAACAGTATTTAATGTCAGTATGTTTAGATTCTAATTTATTTTACTCAAGTTTCAAAATAGCCTTTCAGAATTTTTAATAATTTTTTCAAGGTACTTACCAGTTTTAAAAGTATAGTCTAAGCCTTGACTAGAATAAAATATTAATTTCATATGTAATGGTATGTACGTGTTGTGAAGTTTTGAGAACACTTCATATCTCTGACATTGATTTTTAGGTTGTACTGTAATGATTTTCAATATAGGCCCTTTGTTTACATGTAACTGACTAAACTTAGTAACCCTTAAGATATAAGATCATGTTCACATCTAAGAGAAGAACCTTGAAATGAATAGAAAGATCTGTTCGGGTATTTTTTGTATTATGAGATACTTGCATAGGCTAACTTTTAAAAATGACTTTCTAGCTCGCAGTCGGACGATAACAGAGTGAAAGAGGTCCAGCAGGGTAACTTAAATAATGCCTTTATTAGTGCCATCATTACGAGCGTGATTAAGGAAATGATTAGGTAATCTGAGGTTCAAGTAATAGTTGGTAACTTTTCCTTTTGACTGAGAAATTGATAATATATTATCTTGCATTTTCTGAAATAACTTTTTTGAATTATTGACATAGAAACTGGCCTTATCCGGAAAGAAATTTCTGTCTATTTTGCCCGCGTTAATCGGTGTTGATCTTAATGCTGCGTGATGGAAAACAGGTAACGTAACAGAGCACCTTAAAAAAAAGTGTTTCTAGAATGTGCATTGTCCTGCATCATTGCAGCTAGATTTTGTCTGCTCTGGTTGTCATGCAGCTAAGTTTTTGTTTTTATTTTTGCACTGCCGTACATTCACTCCCTCCACCGGCCTTGACGGGTCCTGCAGCTTGTCATGTCTTAAGTTTTGTTTGATGGGGTGGAGAGGGGAGGCTTTGGCGGCCTTGGAAATTGCCAGAAGCCAAAACGTCACGAAGGAAATATTCTAATCGATGGGTCTGCTCAGAGTTTAGTGGTAGGTCTTAGGTTCCAAAGGAATTGGGACCTTTTCTTGACCTGCCATGTTGGTCTGGGTTTGATTCTGCGTGGACTGTTGTGATGTGACGATGTTTGAATTCAGCAGTAATAAGCAGGCCTTGTAGTCGAGTGCCATGCTGTCCCAGTCGTGAAAGGAGGGACCATATTGTCCATGGCTAGAAGGAGACCCTTTTTATGTAGTGAGCATTGACACAAAGATACCCAAGCTTTTGTTTTCCAGTTGAGACCTTGTTATGTATAGCTTACACTGTACATAGATTGAGAACACTTAAGATTGAGCTTGTTTTAATTAATTTTATTTATATTTTAGTTTGAAAAAAATCTTGCTTAACAATTTTCGTTAACATGCAGGTATCTTATTTCTGTTTTGTATCTTTTTTTCTGTTCTGTTTTGAAGTCCCCTCACGAGTCGCCCTTTGCGGTACTGTATTTTTTTCCCCGTGATTTCTTATCAGTGGCCGCGCAGGTGGTAGTGCTGGTGGGGAGGAGGAGGAGGAGGAGGCGGCATTAGAGGCGATTTAATCGCTGGCATGGCCTCCCAGTATGTTGGTCACTTAATCAGGTGAGTGCCGAGAAGCCACGGGAAGTTGCCTTGTGTCTGGTTTCCCCTTAAACACCTGCCACGTTTTACTAACATTTGCATGCGAGACTTAAAAATCTGCCTGTGTTTTCATTGAAATGATTTAGAGCATTTCCATACCATTTTGCCAATAGTTCTCTGGTTAACACACGCGTCTGGTACTTGTTGTTTGTGCCCTGAGTTTTCAATCATTCTCTGCAATTTTCAGTAACGCTAATTTTATTTTGCATGCTGTGTGTTTTGGTAATCACTAATCTATGACCTTTACCTTATTTGTACTTCGAGATAACCACTGCTAACACCTGTTAAATAGGGGCGTGCACCATTGGTCACGGAGGGAGGCGGTGTTTCGCCTAAATGCTTAGGGCTCCAGCATGCACTGGACCTGCTTGTAACCGCTTTATTTTTGTAGATGTAAGTATGAGGTTGTTCTTGCTGGTTTTACCAGGATTTTTATTTTTCAACGTAAATACTCATAGCTCTTTTTCAACCATGTATCTAGTTCTTTGCTGTGTTTTAAAGAGTTCCCTGCTATCCCCTTTATAGTTGCAGACGTTGTGTAAAGTATATTGAACTGTAGAAAACTAAAAGATTACGATGGGTTTGTCATTTGTCCAAATTAAGGAAATATTTTGATGTGACTTGCAAATGTTTTCTGTGTATTTCCTCAGAATTTTCGTTTCAAGGAGTTAAATCATTTAATCCCAATGACAGTGAGGTAATTGTTGTAAAACTTCAACAATCTGGACTAAGAGATCTTGACCCTTGCATAATTTTACAGTGAATTTAAAAATCGAGGTAATCAAAAAGACTGATACTTAAGTTTTTAGCTGAAAAATGGTGCAAATAAGTTTTAATTCTATGTAAAAATCGGCAAAATATGTACAGCTCTTCACGAAATCCAGACCTTTGAGGTATGTTCATATTGTTGAAGTCTTACTTGTTCTGTACATTGGAACTGCCAATTTTGTCTATATCTTTGTGAGATTCAGAATCATTAAAGGTCCCTCGTAAACGATTATCTAAACAGGATCGTCAGCGTTCTAACGTTAGCCCTTAATTTTTAGCGGCAAGAGCAGCAACCAGCCTCAGCGATCTGAAGATGACGTACTCTCCGGCATTGCGGCTAATGTCATCGGAGGATTGTCTGGGTAAGTTTCTGAGAGCTGAGAAGAAGCTCGATTCTATTATTTTCGTTTTTAAATCGAGAGAGAATTAGTATTTTTAGTAATATTTGTTGCTACAGGAATAAAAACCATCACCTTTTTTATAGGAGTCTCTTATGTGGAAGTATTTTTCTCATACATAAAACACTCTAGTTTGTATACATAGGAACAATACAGAATTTTATTCAAAATTTATTTTTCCTAAGTATCTAAACCAGATCCCTGTACATATATAGGAGAAAGATACACCTGTATAAATGCTTGAGTTTTTATACTCTACTCAGGAACAAGACAAATCATTATCTAAAATTTAGACTTCTTCAGTGCAAGCCTTTGCCTTACAAGATTACCCTTCTCAGATGGAAAAACTGCCGAAAGAGCGATAATGACGTGCCAGAGTGAGAAG
Source organism: Macrobrachium rosenbergii (assembly GCF_040412425.1). Lineage (NCBI taxonomy): Eukaryota > Metazoa > Arthropoda > Malacostraca > Decapoda > Palaemonidae > Macrobrachium > Macrobrachium rosenbergii. Next base: position 1,236,975 of record NC_089766.1, read on the forward strand.
TAACACTCATTCATAGGGTGTTCAAAGTGCCATATCTTCTGAGGTTGCTTCGAATTTCTTTTAAAAGACAAATGATCCTCTCCTGAGATTGCTACCCTTAGAACCTTTCCGCCCAGGTTTTGAGGGTTAGCTTTAAATTTGTGGCCAGGTTGAAAAGTTTAATGGTGATTATATTAATGGAATTGCTATACAGTTTATTCTTCTTCTTCTTCTTCTTGAACCCTTATTCATGTGGAACAAACCTACAAGGGCCATTCACTTAAAAGTCAAGCTTCCAAAGAATATTGCAGAGTTCAAATGAAAGAAATAACAGAAAAAGATAAATTAACAAATAAAAAATTAAAATTGTAAGTAATTATTAAAATACAAGGAGAATTGTATTGCGATAGTATTGTAGCTAAACAGTTCCAGTGTCTGGTCACAAGACCAAACATTCAAGAGTCAAAACAAGATAAAAAGGAAGACTCTTAAGGACAAAGATCTGCTTGTACAATAAATTACAGACTCCACCCTCTTTACAAGTTGGTTACTGTACTGTTCTTGCCTGTTTCAGTACAGTATGATACCAGATCAGTACAGTGCTGTTCGTTTTTTCATCCTAAAACACAATAAAGTACACTGCACAGTACATGCAGTACTGTGTACAGAATATACACTCAAAACAAAATTTAAACTTTAGGGTGACAAAGAGGAGTGCTCTGAACACAACGTTATTTTGCGATCCCATTTGTTTGCATCTCTGAATGTTGTAAGTTGAACGTTCGGAAGTAGGACGGGTCTGTATATTTGTTTAAAAAAAATGCAGTTGAATGCCAAACCTTGAACTAAATTCAAACCTTGTATTTTAGCGGCGGCGGCGGTGGCGGCGGAGACGGCTCCATGAGGCAGACAGGAGGTGCCATTGCATCGAACATAATTGGGAAAATTGTCAGGTGAGGAACCATTTGTCAAATGTTCTCGTTGGGAGAAGCTCCCAAGAGGTATGTTTACACGCACAGACGATGTTATTAACCTTAAACAGCGCTCTTGTCGTCGACTACGAGAACAGGAGGAGCGGCCACTGCAGTCTCCAGAGAAAGTGGACAGCCGTACTCTTGTAATTTGGCGCGGAAATAGAAGAATGTTCATATGTTACACTTTTCAGTATAGGAACCTTCTGAGATGTACTGCAGATGAATGGCATTGGCAAGTAGTGGGCCTTTCTACTTTTGTGCATCGTAGTAATGTCTACAGCTTTTATGGAAACATCTTAACCTTGTATATTGTGATTTTAATTCTTCCTTTTTTTTTTTTGGTGGCATTCTGAACATGCCTATGCCTGTGTATGTTTGACGATCTAGTCAGTTTTCTAGTCATAATGATATCCCTTCTTTATTTGTTCTTCAGCAATTTAATTTTTTGACAGTCTAGTCAGGTTTCTAGTCAATGACAACCCTTGTTTATTTGTACTTGACAATTTCTTTTTTCCATTTAATTCATTCTGTAATTGTATAGTGTTTACATTAATTTCAAAAGAATCATGATAACGATTGTCTGTTTTGAGTCGCACGTTCTGTCAAGGGATCATGACCTCGGTGTTTGTCAGCGCTTTAAAAGTAATTTTGCTTGTAAAACTACGTGCATTTTTCATTTTCTTTCAGTGCTGTAAGCAAATTAGTCCTGTATTTTAGTTTAACGTGATGGATTTTGTTGTTTTTGTTATTTTTTTTTTTACCTTCCCTTGTTGTGGGAGGGATTCTTACTCATCTGAGAGAATCTGATTGAACTTCTCAATGTTGATAAGCAAAAATTGTTTGATAGAGTAGACGACCCCTTGGATTGTTTTTCATTTTGATTGGGTGAGTGTGTGTGTGTGTGTTAGAATGTCGCTTTTTTACTTCATCGTTAGGGATTTTGCATATTGTATTTGAAGACTGTGTTTATGCAGAGCCCTAAAATGTCTTACTTTGCAAGTCCATGTCAATGAGGGTTAAGATTTATTTTACCGTGTAGCGGTAATTGCGTTTGGTTATGTGTAGCCTTACCCCATGTAAAGTGGGTTGTTATTTCCGTGTTTCCTTTTCCCCACCATTGATCCCTTGGAGTTTTATGGCAAAAGTGTGTCTTGGATCATTTAACAGCAAGCTAGGTGGTTTTATGGAAGTCCTCTGAATTCTTGACTGACTTCAGGTGGGGACAGTAGAGTAGGGAAGTTGAGAGAGAGAGAGAGAGAGAGAGAGAGAGAGAGAGAGAGAGAGAGCGAGAGAGCATGTGTCTGTGTGTGCACGTGCGCTTGTTTATGTATTTATGTATGTGTTTGTCACCTTGTAGTGAGTCATGGTTCCAACAAGCACCAGCGCATAAAATGCCAGGGATGTTGAATAAGTCATGATTTTATTTCTTGGAACTTCAGTGACGAAAGGATCACAGCCTAGTCGTGTCAGTTCTTTGAAACTTTGTGCGCTACACACACACAGATTTCTCTTGAATTTCAAAAGTCATTTACAGTGTATAAGTATATAACCTTTTTGTCGGGCATTACCCGTGTATTGCATTGTCTGTGTGCCCCAGAACTTATAGTGCTGCAGTAAAGATATTTGAAAAGTGATTACATCTGATTCTGTAGGCTGTCATGATAAGGTAAGTTTTTCGAGCCTTTGTAGATGCTAGAAATAAGGTAACCAAGGGATAGTATCCTCATCATCGTGACTGTGGAGATTAAAGGCGCGGAACAAACCGTAAGTATTGCTCTTTGTGACCCATTTTTTCAGAATAGTTTTAACATGTTTTGCATGATTCCTAGCTCATGCATTTTGGATTGTATTTGTAAAGTATTCTGTCTCCTTCAATCTTCTTCTGCTCTTTCATATTTCACTCAACTGGATTTAATCCTAAGACTCTCGAGAGTCCCGTGACGTGTTGGTAGTACGTAGAAGATTAACTTTAAACTTTATACGAAATTAAAAAGTAACTCGAAACAGACGGAGAAAAGGGACAAGTTGCCCTGGACTTATGACCAGGTTGAAGTAAGGCCTTTACATGCCCTCGCCTTCCCCGCCCTCTGCAGTCGTGCAATCTGGCTCTGGCAGAATGAAGGGGAGCCAGCCATCGTATAAGCCTTGTCTTACAACCGTGGCCAAAGTCAGTCGGTGTTCTTAGTTTTTATTTCTCATCTTTTATTTATATATATATTTACACTGGAATTAAAAGGTAGAACTGTATAGAACCCCATTTAATGCAATACATTCTGGTTTGAATACAATATACATTATCACCTTTAGTGATGAAAATATCGGATATAAAATCCAGGGGTTGGATGTAGTAAAAAGTAAAGACGGCTGATTTTGGAGGTAAACTGTCGTTTCATGTAAAGGATGACAGCTGGAATCTGTAGGAGAAATTTTAAGTATAGAAGTAATAAATAGACCCTTAAGATAGGAAAATCGGTAGTTTGATCTTGCCCTTTAAGAAATTGTTGCTAAATAGGATGATCAGTGAAATTCTAGTCTTGAGAGTGTCAACATAGGCTGCCAGACTCCGGAAAAGTTGGGGGTCTTGTAGCTCTGAAAAAGAGAGGGGATAGAATTTCTCACTCACAAGGCATGCTCTGTCCACGTAGAGAATGTAAATGTGTCTTTTAGTCATCCAGGAAATTATTCTGTAACAGGAGCTAGTCATAATTTCATGACATATAATTATACTGTAAGTATATTTTAACATTTCTCTGACAAGTAGAGAACTGTCATATGATGGTTCCGTTATTTTTTTTGTAGACCCTGCAGCTTTTACTAAATTTTTCATAAGGTTTAGAATTTTACTCTCTCTCTCTCTCTCTCTCTCTCTCTCTCTCTCTCATTTATGTAATGATACTTTGTTTTTAACTTACTGGTATTGGCTTTGTGCTTTGACAAAAGGGAATTATTGTGGACTCATCTTTGTACATATGTCATTGTTAAACGCCGAATGAATCCTCTTAAGATTGGTGCTAGATGTTCCCTTTTTTGTAAGTTTGTATTATAGCAGTAACATCTTTTCCAGGGAGTTATCTTTTTTTATTGAATTTTACGAGTGCTTGTAAGTCCCTGAAGTTGTTTGTAAGTCCCTAATTAATTTCACGAATGCCCGAAGGTCCCAAAAGTCCCACTTGCTATCCGTAACAGAGTTTATAAAGTAGAAGGCACAGCCAAATCTTACACACCCTCAGGGAACAAGGGAAACGAGGACCTCTGTTCGTACAAATTTATTGCTGACGTTTCGTGACACGTTACATTTTCAAGGCTAAAGAAAAGAAAATGATTAGATGATGAAATTGCAAATTATTTTCTTTTGTAGCCTTAAAAATGTGACATGTCATGAAACGTTGGCAATAGATTTGTGAGAATGGAGGTCTTCGTTTCCTTGGTTCCTTGAGGATAACAGTTTTAGACACACCCATGGAGATGAGTCCTTCATTTGATTACTGTACATAACTCAGCCACCAACCTGTCTCTGCCAGTTGCTTAATTAATGTTCTTTGTATTTCCTTTGCACGCTTCCCTTTAGCGATGACGACGGGAAAGGTAGCCGTCAGGGTAGTCACGAAGGTAGTCGTGACGCTGTTGTTTCAGACGACCTTCTCAAACAGATCGTGACTGACGGGTAAAGTTTGCCTCATTCCTTGCCTTTCATTCTGACTGTGTTGCCAGAAGGTAGCGGGACGTCAGTAGTTATGCAATGTTGTTAGATTGATTTAAACGACTTTTAAGATGCATAGTGTTATGAGAATGGATTCCTCAGTCAGTTTTATTGTCCTTACATGCACTGTGAAACACTATTTTTTTATTTAAATTCAGATTCAAGACTAGAATGATGTACTTCTACACCAAAACATGAATTTATATGATTTGTATTTGCCTTGTTTTATTATTCAAAAGTATATTGAGCCAAGCCTTCTTGTGATCAGACTAAGCTTTGTTAGTATGCGGAATGCCTGTGTTTAGTGTCTTTGAGTCCTGATACCTTTAAACGAATTAAAAACAAAGTCAAATTGCCTTGAAATAGTGATATGCTAATGTGTAACGTCATGCTGTACCACACTGCTCCCCCCTGGAAAGGCCAGGACCAGCTCTCCCAAACGGACCCTCGGCAACGGACTACCCTTCCAGCGGGTTTCCGAGCATCCCAGGGTTACCTGGGCTGCCTGGTTTCCCCGGAGGTGGGCCTGGTCAACCAGGAGGGAGTCAGGTGAGGCCAGGGGCATCCATATACCGGCCAATTGCTGCCACGGCCGTGGAGGCTGTTCTAGGGTAAGCACACTCGTCTGCCAGTGTGTCAGGGTCTTTGCATGACCATAGAGTACGGTACCTCTCTGTTCCCAGCGTAGGAGGCCCTTTAGTAGCAAGCAAGCATATTTCACGAGTAAATCTTGGATGGAAATACCCATATGCTCTAGAATTTCAATTTTAAGAACCTTCACGCGACCCTGTTTTTGTTGCTGCACAGTCTCGCACTGGTAGCAGCTCGTACACCCTGCCACTTGTAGTAGTGCAGTAGTTGTCGAGAGAATCTTAGCATTAGCCTTAATGTTAGATGTTACCATCTGCATTCTTTGGTGTTTGACCTTCTTTCCTTTGAAGAGTTTGATGTTTTCGTGACTTTGTAGGTACGTTAGCTACGTAAATGTTTTATGGACGAAGATACTCTTTAAGTCTTTAGTCACGCGTACTTAATCTTTTGATGATTGCCCCTAAACTGCAGTTCATAAAAGGGAAATGCTATTGATTATGTGGTTTCAAGTGAACATACGGTGTAGTGATTATTATTAATATCATTATTATTATTATTGGGCAGTTTAACGGCACTACCAAGTCAGAGCACATACCTGAATATTATTTAAAGCCAAAATTTTTCTTCATGGACGTTTGGATGTAAGTGTGAGACCAAACAAATCACAGTTTGCAAATGTAATTCCGTACATTCAAATAGACTGCATATGATCCAATAGATCTCTTCAAATCTTTGAGACAAATTTCATAATGTGGTTGTCTAGTTAACCTTTTCAGTGATAATAACAATTATTATAATAATAAAACCAAAATTGCATAAATGTTGTTTGTCAACTGGCAACAACATAAACTTCATTTAGGCTAAAATCTGTTGGAACAACTTGAAACAGGGCAAACCGTTCTTAATTTTTTTTCAATTACTGTTGCGTATGGATGCTGATGTATTATTTTAGTTAACGTAATATCCTTAGGTTTATTTGTTTCATTAATAGAAAAATGGGCCTTCTTGCATGTCACACTAAATATCAGTTTGGTCTGCCACATATTAGTTGCAGTTTTCTCGTCTTTGGTAATATATTTCAGTTGTGTGTTTGTCAATATCGTTGTATTTTTCGTTGAAAAAATCAATTGCATTTTGCTTCTTTTATTGCACTGACTGCGATTTAGACAGAATACTTGGCCTTTATTTATTCTTATAATAATTAAGGGGTTAGTGTGATGTGTTTTAATGTTTTTCTGTTTTTGACTTTTGAATGCTAGTTGGTAGGTATGCACACCTCAAATACACATGCACACATAAGGGTTAGAATGTACATGTCTGACGGCTTGCGTTTGGAGTCAGAAACAGAGCTACTTGTCATTTCAAGGTCATATTTCTGCAAAATTCAAAGATGTTTATCCTATCATCATCAGTAATCCCCTTTTTTTGTTGCTATGCAATTGACAATCTTGAAATTTCACTAATGTACGGAACTCAGTACAACTCCGCTCTTTTCCAAATTTGAAAAATATGCCGTGATGCCTCATATTGTAACTAATCGTTTTACAATTACAGTAGATATTTTCTATGGGAATTCAGCTTTTTCAGTTGCATATGGTTATTTCCTTATCCAAAAGTCTTGGGCAACTTATTGTACCAGATGAAATGTTGCCCAATATGCTACAATACTGTATTTAATATATTATATTTTCTTGTTGTGGAAGGGCAGTCGGTATGAAGTTTTGAATGTAGGTATTCGGTTATAGGATTGTTGAAAGAAATCTAAACAGCATCATGAAGTATAGGTGGGCAGTGTATTTTTTGAAACATTGTTATCACAGCCTGCTACCAATGTACTTGGTCGTAGCGGAGATTTGAATAAGTGAATATTAAAGCATCTTTTTAATCACAGCCATCTCCCTCCCTCCCTCCCCTCCCAGTTACTGTATGTTGTACCCTGTCTGATCGTTTTCGTTACAAGACCTTTGCAAAGATATGTTTTTAGATTTCCATGTTTGTAGTTTGTTTAAAGAACGAGCTCCCTTTGTTATACAGTTCAGTGGAGTGAAAGAGGTTTAATTGTAAAGTTTGTCCCTCCTTGACCTCTTTCTGTGTTAGCTTTCCAACTTCTTTTACTTGCCATTCTTCCGGTTTTCTCGTTTTAGAAGAAATCCTTTTTACGAGCCCTTTGAGAATCTGTAAGTGTAACTCACTTTTCGTTAATATACCGGTACTTAACATTGTCACTTAATTCTCCGGACTCTCTTAGGGCTCTCCTGAAAGGTTTGTTCTTGAACGAGAGACGAAAATGTTACGGGAGGTGAACCCAAACGAGTTGGGAAGAGAAGGCTTTCTGCAAAGAGACCTGAGGACTGTTTAATATGTGATGCGCAAAGCCCCCTTAAAGGTGGCACCCTTGTAGGGAGCTGCATAATTGATAATGATTTAACATTAGAAGTAGTGTCCTTTCCATTATGGGAAGTTGACGTTATAACCTAAAGGAAAATACAGAAAGCCTTTATAATGATCTTGAGAAGTCATCCGATAATTTGGTGTCCAAATCAGTGTCTTGACGTCATTTTGTTTCAATATGTCAATGTAGAACTGGGACACACCGGCAGGAATTCACGGGAGAAATGGGCCAGCCAGACTAATATGTTTTCATGATGCATTAGAAATTCAGACAAATTAATCATATAGGGACTTTTTGGAAAGTACAGTGATTGCAGTGCCTATATTTCTATGGAGAAACCTTCACTAGAAAATCCTAATATAACTATATTTAATACTTCATATTTGTAAGAGTTATACCTGATACAGTGTGCATGGTATATGATGTGTGTATTGAAGTTTTCCCCAGTTGGTGTTTTGACACTGTTTTCCTGCACAACTTATATTTTAGGGGTCCACACTTTGAACTTTTATCAGCAGCTCTCAAAGAATTCATGTGGTCTGTATTATTTTATCAGCTCTTTAGTAATTCATGTGTTCTGTAATACTTCAAATACAGTAGTGTATTTTTACGAATCTTGCGTTGACGTATTTTGTGTCCGCTGAAGATTGCCCTGTAGCATCAAAACTGTGTCATTTTTTAGCACAACTTCATTTATTAGATGCTTTTCACTTCTTGTCATTTCCAGCGTTAAAAAGTTTTAGAAAAAGTTTGTAGACCTTTTTAGGAGCATTTCTAAAAGGAACAGAAGTCACTGATAGTTTTGCCACCATGGAACACACGAGTTACGAGCTTTTGATGACACTTTTCTTAATCGTAACGAAGAACTGTTTTATAGTCACTGTACCAGAGAGAGCTTACCTCCTGTTGGCTGAATGTTGTGACCACCTGTGGGGATGGGACGGGACGGGACAGGCTTGTTTGTTGAGTATTTTTCTATGATATATGCATTATTGATTCTTGTATTCAGTGTTTTGAAGGAATGTCACTGTTTTGTATGTAACGTGATTTCCTTTTTTTTTTTTTAACCAAACTATACTACTGTTTAAAACGGTGCATTTACCTGAAGAGCAGCAATTCCTTGTAACCTAAACTGCTTTTTTTTTTTTTGCATTTTGATGTTTTTGAGATGAGAATTTCCCCATTCATTGTTAAATGATGCATGTAGAATGTAATGAACAGATCTTGAGGTGTTTAAGATACCTAGGAAATGTATTGGAGGTACTGGACATGACTGGTGGACGCAGTACCTAAGTCGGTGCTCTACTTAACACTGCTGTGAATGTCCATGAGTAGCACTGCATTATATGAGCTTAGATTAACCTATATACACATATAACCAAATATATATTATATATCTATAATAGCCATGTATTGTTCTATTTCTGTATGCTTCTTAAAATAAAGCATAAGAACTGACAGGGTCATTACTAGCCTGTCTGAGGGTGTGGGAATAATTCCTTGTGTCGAAGGTCTCCGGGAATCTCTTAACCCCCGAGTAAGGTCTTACTTGAAGAGTTTCCTGAATTGAATCAGATTTTGGTGTAAAGCAACAAGACCTCTCCTAAGTTAGCATAGATATTCGTAGGGTTGGCCCAGATGAATTTGTTCTTGAATGAAGATTGAAAATTGGAGTGTAAGAACGTTGATTGCTAGATGGGAAGATGCTGTAATCTTTCTCAATCATTAAGTTTTAAGACAGTAATGGTTTCACATTGTAGAGTCTGTACCCTTGCCTTTATGATGACATTGATAAAAGGGAAATTTCTTTGAACGGTTCCTTGGCGTTTTTATTCCAACACTGGGCCTTTGCGACCACCATAGACAATACTAAAGGTTCTTGCAACATTCCTTTGGTCACCATCAGTACTACTCTCTGCCTTGACTCTAACTTCCCATGTAGTTGTCCAACTTTGATTTGACTTTGCTCCAATTTTTGCCTCACCTAAGAATGAATCTTTTGTGTGACCCCTGTGAAAGTTTAGGGACGAATTTACAACACAGAACTCAGAGCAATAAAGAATACTGTACACTGAGGGACTTGAACATATAGATTAACCATTGCAGAAGATATGCAACAGCTCTATAAGGAAGAATTGTGTACTAGTGTACACAAAAGTACTTTAAGAAAATAAGGCAGATTCAAAGGTGAAATGATGGGAATTTCAGACTATGTATGAACTTATTTTGGCCCCCTAGTGATAAAGAGAAACATTTGATTCCATACTCAGTTTAAACCCTTCAAAAGTACTGGAATATTTTATTCTGGGATATCTTTTTCTTCGAAATACTATTATAGTTTTTGCTAGTGACCCATCATCATTAATATGGCCAAGAATGGGTCATTGAATACCATAGGAAATATTGACATTTGTTCATATAACTTCAGGGTCTTCCTTTATCTCAGAATCCCAGTTAATACTGTGTGAATGTCATTGTGTTTATTGGTGTTTCGGACAAGTTAAAACTAGTAGCCAAAATTGATATTAAATTGGACACCCCTTATAAAAATTTACTTCTGTAGTTAGCTGTAGTTGCATGAAGATGGCAATTGAAGTAACGTACTCCACTGTAGTTATTTGCTCTGACTTGTAGGGAGTCTGTACAAAGAGCCACTTTTGTAGAGAATGTTTCCTGATTTTGTAGTAGTCTGAGACCTCCTGTATGGTTGATTGAGTACGGTATTTAGTAGCTTAGGTAAGAAAATTCTTCTAGGTATCTTTTGAAATAAACTGGATGATTTTTTACCCATTTTAATCGATCAGCATGGAACTCTGTAGTTGAGATAACCTTCCCAAGACTACATGCAGATGGTATCACAGCATAAGCTACACATTTTTAAGAATTTTAAAAAATGCCTGAATTGTAAGCACCCATTTCATTCCTTCTTTTAAATATGTCTATCCAAGATTTACTCTTAAAAAGTTTGACACGTGACGTAAAATAAGTTCTCCACTTTTGTGATCTTAAGTATATGTGCACACATTGTGAAGAAAACTTTCAGCACATCTTATAAAAAAGAATTTTTGGTTTTCACACAGATTCAAGGTTCTTTTTCCTTTGTTGACGTAAAGTATAAGTCATGGTTCTAGGTTATAAGAGAAGTTTTGATTATCTTCAAAATCTCCAAGATATAAAAGCACATGGATTCATTTTCTAGTCTTGCTTTACACATACCTCCGTTTAACATTTTTGGAACCTTTTGTTTGTCGTATTTGGAGTTGCTCAGATTTGCAAGATTCAGACAGTTTTTTGAGTTGGGTAAGTCCTAAAAATATTGGTGATAAAGAAAATTTATTATAATATTACAGTATATACTGTTACTGTTACAGCAAGTAATACTTAACTAATTAATATTCTTGGCTATACTACTGCGGCTATAAATTTTTATCTTCACATGAAATTTTCATGCCCTTTCAATACACATGACAGAACGTAAAGAGGCATAAAACGAAATACAGTACTAGCCTGCAGCAGTTATAAATCAACAATTAACAATTTTCACATAAAAGGGCCTTTGGACAGTGACCCTCATATCCCTATAAAGCCCAGGCCTGAAGTGTTGGAAGGGTAAAAAAAAAAGAAATTGGTAAGAAAAGAAAAGATTGAGGAGATGAAGGCATACTATGTTGTTACTCATGTCGAAGTAGAAACTCAGTTTTATATTCTTTGAGATTAAGTGTGTGCTTAAAAGTACACCAAGTTTGTTGGCATGTTATATGCCAGGTAGATTTCTGTTGTCCGAAGTCACAGTGCACAAGTTTCAGGCCTTGGGTATCTGAAGGATTACAGATAACCACTAACTCTCGGTATAATGTGAAACCTTCATGAGTCCTGTCTTTAAATTCTGTTGTACAGTTTTTTTTTTTAAATATAACAGTGGGAGAGCAAGCAAATCCCCATTATCTAACCTCTTGTCTCATTGAAATATGAAGGCTGGGTCCCAACTCCAGTCATTTTTTCAAATATCAAATGCATCTCCAGTCCTGAAGCAACTTTCTCCAAAAAACTAAAAGCACTGGCAGAAAGCTGGCTCACTTGCTACGCTGTGCTTTGACTCGGTAAGCATTTAGGCAAAAGTGATGTGATCTAGGATAGAAGATTGAACATCTACCATTAGGCACTGAAATTGTCCTAAACTCGGACTAGCTTCGGGAAGTTGTGGGTAAATCATTAAGTTAAGTACTCATGAGTTTGGCACTAAATGCCAGTGTGACAGATGCCGTCTTTTCTGTGAAGCCTCTAGATATTGCAGATTAGCTTAAATATTCCGTGAAGCTTTTCAGATTGCAAAAAGATAGAAAACAGTTGCTTTAACCAATTCACTTAGGATTTTGACATGAACATTATTTGAAGGAAGCAAAACAGTTAAAGTACAGGGCTGATATGTTTCAGTTTTATGGAAAGTCCAATGGAAATTAACTATAAATTTGGAAATGACACATTACTTAGAAGTTTTGTCCATTAGGACAAGTTAGCTGTGTAAGCCTAGGTGTCCTGTGAATGTTGAGTTAGAAATTTTAGATATTTTATAAGTTTTGGGACACCCTAAATACCAGCAGAATAAATGTAGGATGGATGATTAGTGGAACCAGATTCCTCATAGGTTACGTTGTAAAACTTGGTTCGACTTTCATGGTGTCAGTGTATAGTAGATCTTGTTAGTTGGGCTTCAGACATAGCCTTTATGCCAACCTATGACTTTTTTAAAAGTATACTAAAAAATACATTGTTTCCCAGTCATCAGACTGATATAAAAAAAGAGAACCCCGTTTCATCCCATATTAAAACCTGTAAAGGAAGTTCTATCATGGTTTTGTCTCTACCCAAATGGTGTGCTGTACGTACTTAAAGAATCTCCATATTTAATATCTTTAAATTTTTAGTGTCATTCTTCTTCTTCCTTATTTCAGCACAGTGTTTTGTGGCGCACAGTATTGCTACTATTGTTGTTTTTAGTTCATCGTGTACGGGAGTAATTCCGATACTTAAGCATGCTTCTTGAAAAACTTTCGCTTCCTGTATACTTTACGTTTATCAATCTCTTAATCTCTGATTCTGTATTCACTTATTCTTTACTGTTTATTTAGTTTTCTCTGATGCAATATGTGCTATAATATAAATACATACGTCCTCCTGAAATACAGATTCTCAGTGAAATAGAATAATTAGTTCCTGAAGGGGGTTTGTCGTAGACCAGATAAGAAGGACCTCTTGAAAAAATTGTTGTTTTTCTCTCTACCTCTGTGCTTCTTCCTAACCGGATTCCTCAATGCAGCAACAAGCTGGGCTCTGGAGTGGTTAATGATGTTGTGAAAGAAACCTCGACCGATGTCCTAGCAGAAGTCATGGAGGGTGCGATGTGAGTTTGTGTGCTTCCGACGGTAACCGAGTTTAACGTTGACGCGTTTGGAGTAATTGCATGTCTCGGGGAGTGACCCAACACCTTCGTGAAGGAGCTGGTGTCTGTGAGCAGTGCAGTGGTTTAGTTTTCAAGATGGGGCAGTTTGTTTTTATATCCCAGTCATTTTGAAATACGGATTTTAAAATTGCCACTGCCTAAAACAGATTTTATCGTGGGAAAATGTGTTTTTGGTTGCCGCTGTGATTCCTCAAAGGATTATTGTACCTTTTACGATGGACAACGGCTATGTCCTCAAAAAAACAGGTTTTGATGTAGGAAAAACCTATTCTTGGTAGCTTTTGTAAGTCCTCAATGGTGCAGTAATCTCTTGAGGACAAACAGTGTCTATGCTATGAGAAATGTTACTTAGCTTTCAAATCCTTCAAAACATCTTGTCAGGATGATTATTATTCAGAAGATGAACCCTATTCACATAGAACCAACCCACAGGGGCCACTGACTTGAAATTCAAGGTGCATTACAGTAGTGCTGTATCATGTTTATAAAAAGGTTCCAAATGAATTTTCATGAATGTTCGTAGCTCCTTCTGAAACTGTTGGATCACTGTCAGAGAAATTCTACGTCTGAACACTTTATATATTTGTCATATCTTTGAAGCAAGTATGACTTTTGAAATGTTTACTGTGTACTAATTATATACAGGTAGCATTGAATGAAATTTTAGTTCCTATTTTTAAAACCTTTTTTTGGGCTAAATGCCGATAATTTTTATTGGGTAATGTTTTTGTTGACAGACACTGGTTACCTTGCTAAGTTTTTAGCATTTTCTGCCATTATATATTTTGAGATCATTTTATGAAAAATTGGTTTTGACATACAGTACCATTATACACTACCACTTGTATAATTTTCTGTTTTTAAACTTATTTGTAGATTGTGACTCTGATTTATTTTTTTATCACAACAGAATGTTTATTACTGTATGCCTCTTTTAGTATTACAAGATTGATTCTTTGAGATTAATACATATAAATATATATTTGGACTGTAGTATTGTGGTCACTGGTAGTTTGTAAATTTTTGTACCTATATTTTTGTGCATGTTCATTGGTTTAATATCCTTTACCTAGTTTTTTTTGTTTTGAATTTTTCCCCCGGTCTTGTATGACACCATATTTTATTTCTTTGCACCGTTAATCACTTTTGCATTTGCAGGTCAAAAACCTTCCTGTATGAAAATATCACAGGAGTCCACAAAGACTTTTGAAAACTCATCGAATGCTCTGATTCCTACCCTTGAGTGATGAATGCTGGTTTTTCTAATTTTTCCAGAAGGTTTTTTCAAACTTGGAGGTAAAATGGGACTTGATCCAGTGAAAGCTGTCGGAAATGTAATGGAATTGAATTTTCTCTAACAGGACCAGAAATTATGTAGATCTACAGGGGAGCTTACTCGCTATCTTCGTATATGTTTGTGTGTGTTGTACAGAAAGATACCTGGACATTTCATTTGTATTTTTGTGTATTGTCTTTTCGGTGTTAGAGAATTATTTGAGTACAGTAGTTTTAATACTCTAATTCGTAAGGAACCAGAGAATTATTTGAGTAGTTTTAATACTCTAATGTGTAAGAAAGCTGGACATTTAATGTAATTTGTATTTTTTGTGTTTTGTCTTTTCAGTATTAGAGAATTAGTTGAGTACTGTTGTTTTAATATTTTAATTTGTGTTACATTCAGATGAATGAACAACTGTTACACTTTATGCCAAAAGGACTTGACATGTGACCTCATGTATTGACATCTGACTGACAGCATCAACTCATCATCATTCTCTGTACGTAATCCTGTCATCAACTGTGACATTTAATGCGTTTCATTGTTATGGTACCATAGTTCAGTTTTCAATAATTTATCACTGCCATAATCATCTACTTAATTATAGATTCACATCTTGTGGTCACTTGATTGACGTACATTTTCGTGTCGTGAAATATCACATGATCAGTGATACTTTTTACATTCACGAAGATTTAATTGCATAACTCTAAGTATTTTTTTCTCTTTGAGGAAAATTGGAGAATTCAAAACTGAATTTATAAGATTTATTTATTTTGTAATTTTCATTTACTGTTAAGTATCATTATAATAAGTATAATTTGAGTTCTAAATTTCTTTAGTTTATGTTCATAATTAACATATAAAATCATAATGTAGAGTTCAGACTTTTTCACTGATTTTGTTAAGTATGTTCTCATATTGACTGATACAGGTAACCATCTTATTTGAGCCTTTGCTATTTAGTTTTGAGTTCCATGATCGTCACGATTTTTTTCAATAAAGTATTTCCCTTAGGTATTCAAAACTTGAAGTTCCTCATTTTAACTAGTGACATATCTATGGACTAAGCAAAATAGCATTGCATGATTCTACAGACAAATGTCCAGTGATTAACACTGATTCCCAACCTTGTATTACCCACTCTGTAGGGGAAACCAATTCTCCAAGACGGAAGATGGTGAGGTTTTGGAGAACCTGACCCAGAGTCATGTTGATCCTTCGAAACATCGCATTCTGCCTGATGCAGGTAAGCATCGCTCATTGAAATCCAAAGGTCCGTAGATGCAAATGAGTTAAAAATGAATAGTTTTGCTTCCAGTAAACTACACATACACTTGAAAGAGTCAAGGAAACTACACATATCTTGCGGGTTTGCAATCAGCTGCAGTATGGAGGGTTTTTGAGTGTGTTAAAGGTATTGGTACAATATGAGGTGGGAAGGGAAGTCCCAGAATGTCATTTAAGCTCTTCCTTGGGCGAGTCGGCAGAGTTGTGGCCTTGCACTCGTTAGGCGCGAGTTCGACTCTCCGGCCGGCTAATGAAGAGTTAGAGGAATTTATTTTTGGTGATAGAAATTCATTTCTCGCTATAATGTGGTTCGGATTCCACAATAAGCTGGAGGTCCCGTTGCTAAGTAACCAGTTGGTTCTTAGCCATGTTAAATAAGTCTAATCCTTCGGGCCAGCCATAGGAGAGCTGTTAATCAGCTCAAGTGGTCTGGTAAAACTAAGGTAGACTTAACTTATGGAAGATGTATATCTAGAGAAAAAGAACTTAGTCTGTCGACAGGTTTTTTTTGGGGGGGGGAAAAATTGGTCTCTTGATATGAAGTGAGAGAGAGAGAGAGAGAGAGAGAGAGAGAGAGAGAATTAACCCAGTAAAGTACTTTTGAAGCAAAGCATTAGAAGTGACTAATTTAAAAGCATGTTTCCAGTTATCTTTCGCACCTTAACGACAAAATCTCCATTTCTTTCTTTTTGTCAGGTTCCCTCATCAACTCCTTCATGACGAAGGGCGCCTACCACCTCCGAAATCGCCTCTTCGGCAAGGGAGGGGACAGCATGCAACGCCAGAGAATCACCCCGGCCCACTCTGTGTTCAGGGTGAGTACCTGTTTGGAACGTATTTGTATCTTTATATTAAACAAGTGTTACGGAGCATCTGTTGTGCGTAGATTGGATGGTAAAGGTAGGTTTAAGGTCTACAGGTTTTTTGTTTCAGCTTCTGTGAAAAGAGATTTCTCTGAATACTGTGCTATAAGACTCCGGGAATTATTTGCAACATGGAAAGTTTGGGACTGTGTTGCAAATCGTGTTGTGAATACGCAATCATTTTACTGTAATTATAGTTTTGCATAAACTTCTGGTACAAGAATGATGTGGCCCAGTATGTAGTTGATGTTGAAATCTGGTTGTGAATTCACTATCAGTCTGATTTTAGTTGTCTAAACTTCCAAAACTGGAATGATGTGGCCCAGTATATTGTCGATGGTTAATTCATTGTGCAATTTCCTAACAAGGCTTCTAGTGGTCTTCGAAGTCTGATGTTGGGAAAGATGTACTAGATGAAAAAATATCTTTATGCAAAGGCCTTTTGAAAGGCAACCCACTACCATAACCTTCCCAGGACCTGGAGGAAAAGAGTGGTGTTAGAAGTGGAAAAAAAACTTGGTTGTAGGAATCTGGGAGAGGATTCAGGAACTTGGAAATGGAGGAAAAGCAATTGTTTCAGAATCCACATGAATGGGAAGGCTCTGTGGGTGAAGAATTGAGCTATGTAGTGTTGAAACGTAAATCAGCATTCCTTTGATGTATGAGTTTTTAGTGTTGGTGTAAAAGGAAGAATCTTTTAATTTAGTGCTTGTTGATTTTCAATGAATTTGATGCAGACTGGATAAGGTTTAGGGATCTGGGAGAGAATTCAGGAACTTGGAAATGGGGGGAAGGCAACTGTTTCAGAATCCACATGAATGGGAAGGCTCTGTGGGTGAAGAATTGAGCTATGTAGTGTTGAAACGTAAATCAGCATTCCTTTTATGTATGAGTTTTTAGTGTTGGTGTAAAATGAAGGATCTTTTAATTTAGTGTTTGTTGATTTTCGATGAATGTGATGCAGACTGGATAAACTTTTGACAAACAGCAATGGACAGGCAATAAACTTTATATTAATAAAAACTAAATTTCAGGATTCCCATTAGTATATAAAATACATTTTATCATAACAAAACTGAGTCCACCTCCTTAAGAAATATACAACCCCAGAGAGCCACATTCCCACACACTTAGATTTATCACTGAACGTGACAGGCACTGATTAAGCGATGACAGATGCTCTTGTGGCACCGAGTGTCTTGACATGCTTAAATGACTGGTTTGTTTTGTGTTTGTTTGAAGTTTGTTCTCGTATGTTTGTGCTGACGAGAAGGGAAGAGATTTGTGTTAGGACTTGGCCTGTTTGTTTTGAATTTTTTTTTTATTTGTTTGTGCCGAGAAGGCAAGGGGCTTTCAGTTAGGACATGGCCTGTTTGTTTTGAATTTTTTTTTTATTTGTTTTTTTCAGTTATTTTTTTGTTTTTTTTTGTTTGTTTGCGTTGAGAAGGAAAGGGATTTGAGTCAGGATATAGCTGGAGGATTGGATAGGATTGCAATCAGAATATTTGCCCAACTAGAAGGAAAATGGAAGGGGCATTGGGATGGGCAAAAGATTGAGTCAAAAGAATGTTTTAGGGGAAGAGGTCAATGGGGTGGAGAATTGGAGGGATAGACTCAAACCAGTTGCCCAGAGATGATTACCCTAATTGGACTAAGATGTTGGGTCTGGAGTGCGAGTGAGAGTGGGCATATGGTGGGATAGAATAATAACAGTTGCAGAGATTAAGTCATGAGGGCCACTTGTAGTCGACATGAGGAGTTAAGTGTCAAGTGTGGGCAGACCTACCTACTGTCAACTTACACGAGAGAAATGGTTTGATAGAGCTTGGGATAGAATAGTAACAGTTGCCAAGATCAGTTACGAGGGCCACTTGTTTTCGAGAGAAGGAATTAAAGTATGGGGCAGACCTACCTGCCATGAACATTAGCAAGAGAAATAGATCGAAGATAAAGGTATGGAAGACGATGGAGTTAGTGTCATGAAAACCATATTATTGTATTGGAGGAGGGTTAGGGAAGTTAAACCGTACTGTTCACGAGGTGGGAGTTGGGTAGCCGTGTTGGGAGTAATGGGCATTCCGCCCATTCCTTGTTTTTGTCGGAACCAGAATCTGGTTAGGGAGATGTAGTGGGCCTTGAGTCCCGGGACTGGGAATATTGTGGTGGAAATTTGTATTGTATCTGGGTCTGAATTTGTTTGTTTATAATTTATACTATATACCATACCTTACTACACTTACATACATACATACATACATACATACATACATATCTATTACAGAGTTTGAAAATAGCATAAGGATATACATACATATATACATACATACATATCTAGAGTTTGAAAATAGCATAATGACATACATACATATGTACATACATACAATATCTGTCCCAGTTTGAAAATAGCAGGACATACATACGTACACACATACATACATACATACATACATAAATACATACAACATCTGTCACAATAGAGTTTAAAAATAGCATACAAAAATACTGCTAATCACGCAAGTTATAAAGTTAATCTGAATTGCTATCACATACCCCAATATATAACTGATAAAAGTTTCCTGTCCACCTGATATAAACATATTACAAAGAAACTTATCTAAAGTGGGACTTTGTAAAGCTATTGAATTGTCGTGTGAAACGATAAGGATTCATGACTCAAATTGAGTACAAGGAATGTAGTGTGTGTCGGATACCGTAAGTAACTCATCAAGTTTGACTATACATACTTAATAGATAAGTATATGTACTTCAAAAGGCCCACTCATGTACCCAAGACCAGGTGCTCTGAAAAGTATATCTCATAGCCACAAGTTCGTCATATTTTCATGTTTCAAAATGCATTAAATTTTTATAATCCTTTCGTAAACTGAAGGAAAATCACTACATGTTTTAGACAGGCTTCCAGCATTATTATTATTATTATTATTATTATTATTATTATTATTATTATTATTATTATTATTATTATTATTCAGAAGATGAAGACTTGAAGTTCTTTTAAGCTTCCAAAGAAGAATATGGTGTTCGTCAGAAAGAAGTAACAGAAGGGAATGGAGAATATAGAAAGAAGAGATCACTTAGTTAAAAAGGAAAAAAAATAGAATAAATAAATAAACAGATAGAAAAAAATGTGAATTATTAAAATACAATAATATTTGTAGTTTTTGATTTGATCAGTAGCAAAATTTAGGTTGATATTGACTGGCATTGTGTTATTTGGGTCAAGTAATTTTTAATTACGCAGAATAACAGCCTCGGTTATTCGAACTCTCTCTCTCTCTCTCTCTCTCTCTCTCTCTCTCTCTCTCTCTGAGACAGAAGTGTCTCACGGCCTTGATCTCAGAAGATTATTTCCCTTTTACATTTTTATTTTATTTTACTTTTTTAGAAACAAGTCAAGGAGGGGGAAGGATGAGGTATTACTTATCCCCTCCTCCTCCTCCTTCAGGGGAGAAAGGGGTGGGGGGAATTGGAGGTATTTCCGGTTCTTTTGGTTAATTCAACGGTTGAAGCAAGATTACATGAAGGTGCCAAGTACGCGTTATTGCTTTATCAATACAGAAGTCAATGTCTGGGAATTCTCTCTCTCTCTCTCTCTCTCTCTCTCTCTCTCTCTCTCTCTCTCTCTCTCTCTCTCTTTTACAGACACCCTAAATTCCCAAGAAATTTCGTAATTGGTTGGCCCAGGTCCCTCCCCCCCCCTCACAAAAAAAGACGAAGTGTTTTAATCATGTCGTGAAATTGGTCTAAATCTGCTTCTTGTACCTTGAATCAATACGTTGTTTATTATTAAATGTATATTTTTTTAGCCTAGTCAGTCGATTACGTCACTATATACGCATGCGCAGTAGCACCATTTACGGAAGGGCTGCTGCGGTTTGTAAATTGATTTTTAAATAATTTTTTCTTAGTAAAACGAAGTTATTTATATTATAATGACTGTATACCGTTTTTAGCCGCCAATGACGTTATTGTACGCATGCGCAGTAGGATAACTCCACGTACCAAAAGGTACGGTTTGCAAATTACGATTAAAATAATGTTTTCTCAATGACACCGAGTTATTTATGTTAATTGAAGGCTATATACCTTTTTTTTCAACCGTCAATACCGTTATTTTCATCGATGAGCACTCACCGGACGTATTTTCAAACTGTTGAAAACGGCATAACGACAATTATAACGAGGCTTCGTTGTAGACTCATGGGAGAATTTGAGCTTAGACTTATTACCAGATGATTCTGGAAAATCACGGGATCGATTCTGTGGGAAGCCAAGATCGTAGACTCATGGGAAAATGAATCTAGCCTTTTATAGCAACCAGGTGATTCCGGAAAATCACGGGATCGATTCTCAGGGAACGCCAAATTGAAGAGAATTTAGAAGAGAATATGTTATAACTAGATAACGCTGGGAAATCACGTGATCGACTCTATGGGAAGCCAAGATCGTAGGCTCATGGGAGAATGAGTCTAGCCTTTTATTAGCAGATGATTCTGGAAAATCACGCGATCGATTCTATGGGGACGCCAAATCGAAGAGAAACCGCCCTTGGCCCATTGAGAATAAACCGCAAGAATCTTCTTCGTTATATCTGACAAATGAAGGCGAGACTTTGCGCATGCGCGGTCGTGAGACCTCGCTGTAATGGCTGTAATTCAACCGTTGCTATTTTGTAATTAATTTTTTTATGTTGTTATTTTGTATATATTGTAATCTGAGGTATGTTTGTTGGCGACAATTTGTATACATGTTGGGGTGAGTTTGTGTGTTTATAGGTGTGTAGTGAATGTATCTCTCTCTCTCTCTCTCTCTCTCTCTCTCTCTCTCTCTCGATAATATAATTAATAAGTTAAAATCGCATTTAAATGAGATGTTTTGTAGTTGTGATAGAAGTAAAGATGATTAGAGATAATTAGTTATTAGTTTTGATTTATGACTCTCTCTCTCTCTCTCTCTCTCTCTCTCTCTCTCTCTCTCTCTCTCTCTCTCTCTCTCTCTCTCTCTCTATATATATATATATATATATATATATATATATATATATATATATATATATATATACACACACATATATGCATATACATACATATAAATGTTATATATACACACATATAGATGTATTTACATAATACCTACATAAAAATGATATAATTATATAATCTCACTCTCACCAATTATCACTTACTCTAATCATCATCTGAATGACGAAGAAGAACCACTAGATAATTATAGCAGACGACAATCACTCTTGCGAACCGACCTTAAAAAAAAAAAATCTTTTATTTTTTGCTATTTTCTGAAACCTCTGTCACGGTGACTGATTTCTGAGGGTCCTTTTTGTGTGTGTGTGTCTCTGGACGCCGCCGAAAAGCTAAATCAGTCTCTGTCGGGAATCCTGCCTTCGTAGGATGCCTGGAGAATCATCCTACTCGCAGGAGGATGCCGAGTTCCTTCGCTGCGGCTCTTTTCGAGCCTGGTAGGATTATGGTCAGGACTCTCTTGGTGAATACGGTAGGTTTTTGGGCTGTTTTTGGTTTTCTGGGAAAAGGTCACTGTTGTGGCGGGGTTTGTCTGGTCGTCTGCGCTTTTTTTTTCTGGGAGCAGTTTTTTTCTGGTAGGCATTTTTTTTTTTTGGCAGCACTTTTTCTGTCCGCACTTTTTCTGTCCGCACTTTTCTGTCCGCCCTCGGATCTTAAAAACTGCTGAGGCTAGAGGGCTGCAAATTGGGATGTTGATTGTCCACCCTCCAGGCATCAAACATAGCAAATTGCAGCCCTCTAGCCTCAGTAGTTTTTATTTTATTTAATGTTAAAGTTGGCCATAATCGTGTGTCTGGCAGCGAAATAGGACAGGCCTCCACCAGGCCGTGGCTAAAGTTTCATGGGCCGCGGGTCATACAGAATTATACCGAGACCACCGAAAGATAGATCTGTTTTCGGTGGCCTTGATTGTACGATGTGCAGAAAACTCGATTCTTCGGCGCATTTTTTACTTTTTTTTTCCCCGTGGGTTTTTGAATGAATCTCGCGGGGTTTCACTTAGGGGCCTTATGCCAGGTGTTTTTGTGATTTTTTCCTGAGGTTTGTTTTTCGGTGACCATCGTTTTTGTGACGCCAGAAACGATTTTTGTCTCTTTAATTCACGGTTTTGTAAGGCTTGAATCTCTCTCTCTCTCTCTCTCTCTCTCTCTCTCTCTCTCTCTCTCTCTCTCTCTCTCTCTCTCTCTAGGTGACATAAGTTAAAATTATATCCATATTTAAATTAGATAATTATTGATTATAATATATTAGAATTAATCTCTCTCTCTCTCTCTCTCTCTCTCTCTCTCTCTCTCTCTCTCTCTCTCTCTCTCTCTCTCTCTCTCTCTCGCCAGTTGGCATGTTAATAAGCTGAAATTACACCCATATTTAAATTAGATAATAATAGTTTGATATAAACAAAAAATTAGTCTCTCTCTCTCTCTCTCTCTCTCTCTCTCTCTCTCTCTTCTCTCTCTCTCTCATTGAAGCGTAGCACAAACTTCCTGCCTCTTGATGGCTTGCTCAATTTGGCGCTCTGAAGCGCGCGCGCAAGCACGCAGTATTCATCTGAATAAATGCATTCAGAGAGAGAGATAGAGAAAACTCTTTTGATCGAGAGTTAAAAAATTACAAATATTGCTACAGAGTCTACAAGATTTTGTAGATGAATTTCTACTACAATGTCTACAAGCGTATGCAGGGGTTTTACTACAACTAAAACCAAAATATCTACAAGGTTTTGTAGTTGTTTTCTGTAAATATTACTACAATATCTACAAGATTTTGAGGTTGTTTTCTACAACTATCGCTGAAATATCTACAAAGATTTTGTAGCTGATTTTCTACAACAACTATCTACAAGAGTGTGTAGGAGTTTTACTACAACTAATACTAAAATATCTACAAGATTTTGTAGCGGTTTTTATACAGCTATTACTAAAATATCTGCGAGATTTTGTAGCCATTATATTTCTACAGTATCTACAAGAGTATGTAGCTGTTTTACTACAAAGAGTACTAAAATATCTACATGATTTTGTAGCTGTTATATTTCTACAATATCTACAAGATTTTTAGCCGTTTCATCACTTCTATTACTAAAATATCTACACGATTTTGTTGCCATTATATTTTACAGTATCAACAAGAGTATGTAGCTGCTTTACTACAAAGAGTACTAAAATATCTACAGGATTTTGTAGCCATTATATTTCTACAATATCTACAAAATTTGTTAGCCATATTTCTTCAATATCTACAAGATTTTGTAGCTGTTTCATCACTTCTATTACTAAAATATCTACACGATTTTGTTGCCATTATATTTCTACAATATCTACAAAATTTTGTAGCCATATTTCTACAGTATTTACAAGATTTTGTAGCCATTCAACTTAACATCACATCAAAATCAACCACAGCATCTTACACTGAGATAGATAACACCCGCCCGGGAAGGCTGTAGGATTCATCAGCGTAGATATCCTGCGGCGATGACCTTGAAGGATTCCAGCCATAAGATCCTACAACCCCCCTCCCTCCCTCCCTCCCTCTTCTACCCCTCCCCCTCCCCCTCCTCTCCCTCGCCTCCCTATTCACAGGACTTCCTGTGGTTTTGCGACTGACGGTATAGTAGGATCTGTCGAGTCCTTTTAAATGTGGCCTTGGGAGTCCTACTTTGGGGGACGCATCCTTCTATTTTTTCACTTTGGTTGTGGTGTGCTACAGTTGACTGACCACCGTGTACTTATGATTTTGGTGTCTTTTTTTTTTTGCTTGATCCCTAGTTGGGGTTGCTGTTTTTGAATGAGGCTTTTCTAGGTGTTTATAATTGATTTAAAGCTATTTGTGGTGATTATATATATATGTATACACACACATATATAATAGCCAATGCATGAATTTCCTGTTTTGTTTTTGGAAAATCCGTTGACAAAACAAAATCGGCAGAGTCAGCACGTTTGCTCAAGTAGGGGACACCGTATCCTGACTCTCTCTCTCTCTCTCTCTCTCTCTCTCTCTCTCTCTCTCTCTCTCTCTCTGAGCCACTGGTCTGATGAAAGAGATTCTCTCTCTCTCTCTCTCTCTCTCTCTCTCTCTCTCTCTCTCTCTCTCTCTCTCTCTCTGAGCCACTGGTCTGATGAAAGAGATTCTCTCTCTCTCTCTCTCTCTCTCTCTCTCTCTCTCTCTCTCTCTCTCTCTCTCTCGCTGAATCACTGGTCAAATGAAATATACTATTTTGTATGCCTACACATCATCATCATTATTATTATTATTATTATTATTATTATTATTATTATTATTATAAAACAAAAATTATTTTATTATTATTATTATTATTATTATTATTATTATTATTATTATTATTATTATTATTATTATTATTATTATTATATCAAACAAAATCAGATGACCTCCAATAAGCTCAGTGAAAAGGAGAGAAACGTGGCAACGCCGCTGTCGTAAGGCGTGGCAACGCTTCACTGACCACTGACAGCTGGAATGTAAACAAAAAAATATTGCATCGACTCGGGGAATTCTTTTGCGGTATAAAAGTAACGAGTTTATTACTATTATTGTGTTTATTATTGTTTCAAAAATTTATTTTATAGTTTATTGGTACAGTTAGGTTATTAATAAAAGTATTTTTGGGGATTATGAAGAAATTTACTTGGCATAAATAAAAGAAAAATAATTGAATAAAAAATTTCTCTTATTTGGGAGAACTTTACGGTAATGTATCTCATTATAAATGTGATTATTTAAATCATTTTTATTTATTAATGATTCATATTTATGGCTCATTGATGAATATATTGATAAAATTATTATTACGATTATGAAGACGTTTAATTGTAAAGTAAATAAAAGAAAAATACTAATAAAAAAAAGAAAAGACTTCATTTTTGATATCCAATGCTGCCGATTGGTCCAGATAGGCCTGGACTCTGACCCCCTGATTGGTCGAGAGCAACCAGCCAGACCTTCCACCAATCACCTTACACTTCCGGTGATCTCATCTGCCGATATTTAACGTCAGCTTCAAAAAAACAAAAAAAGAATATTAAAAAATTATCACGTGCTGAAATATTTAGGCTTCGGCACATCAAAGAGAGGAAGTTCCGGGCTTTACCGAGACACGAATGAGGTGATTCGTGTCCACGAATTATCAAGATTCGTGGAGGCGCATTGATTTTGCGAAGTAGCGAGAGAGAGAGAGAGAGAGACGTGGGGGGTGGGGTTCGTGATATATTCCAGTTTATGGGTGTCAATGGGCGGTTTGGAGTTTTGTGGTGTTGTTGTTATTATTATTATTATTATTATTATTATTATTATTATTATTATTATTTTGTTATTATTACTATTCTTTGTATTATTGTTATTCCTCACTTTTTTATTATTTTTATTATTTTTTTGTTATTGTTATGACTATTACTATTTTTATTTTTAGTAACTTTTATTATTATTATTATTTTTATTATTATTATTATTATTATTATTATTATTATTATTATTATTATTATTATTATCCCCCTGTACAAATCAGAGTCCCTGTTTATGCTCAATAACAGGCAAAGGATGACCTCTTGACCTTTTGTGACTGGAGAAACGTCACGTGTTCTTGATAGGCTGGATAAGACACTTTTGGCTGATGGATTGAGTCTCTCTCTCTCTCTCTCTCTCTCTCTCTCTCTCTCTCTCTCTCTCTCTCTCTCTCTCTCTCTCTCTCTCTCTCTCTCTCGATTAAGTTGTTATTTTGGGGATAAATTCTCTCTTTCTCTCAGTGACTCATAATACCTTGCTTTCCGCGACTCATTCCCTCCTTTCAGTGAGTCACTCCATTCCTATCTATGACTCACTCCCTTTTTCAGTGACTCTCCCCCCTTCCAGTGACTCTTCTTTCCCTTCCAATGACTCTTCTTTCCCTTCCAATGACTCTTCTCCCCCTTCCAGTGACTCTGCTCCCTTTCAATGACTCTTCTCCCTTTCAATGAATCTTCTCCCTTCCAATGACTCCTTTTCCTTCTAATGACTCTTATCTCCCTTTCAATGAATCTTCTTTCCTTTCCAATGACTCTTCTCCCTTCCAATGACTCTTCTCCCCCTTCCAGTGACTCTTCTCCCTCTTCCAATGACTCTTCTCCCCTTCCAATGACTATTCTCCCTTCCAATGACTGTTCTCCGTCTTCCAATGACTTATATCCCTTCCAATGACTCTTCTTCCTTACAGTGACTCTTCTCCCCCTTCCAATGACTCATACCCCCTTTCAGTGACTCTTATCTCCCTTCTAATGACACTTCCCCTGTCAGTGACTCATCTCCCTTCTAAGGTCTCTTATCTCCCTTCCAGTGACTCATCTCCCTTCCAATGACTCATCTCCCTTCCAATGACTTATCTCCCTTCCAGTGACTCTTATCTCCCTTCCAATGACTCTTCTCCCCAATCCAATGACTCTCCAACAACCCATTCCACAATGACTCTCCCCCTTCCACTGCAATTCAGTTTACGATGTTATTCTAAAGATATTTTGGGGTCAAGGGTGGTCGGGTTGGTTGGTATGACGGCAAGAGCAGATGGGTAGGTGGGTGAACAATAAGTGGGGTGGATGATAATACGTGGGTGGGTGAGGTTAGGTGAGGTGGGTGAGGGCGTGGGGTACTGGACCTTGAGGAGAGTGGTTTCGTTAATTCATTTTCTCTCATATTGTGAGGTGTATGGCTGTGACGTCATTATAATAGTATGACGTCATCGTTTCTTCAGGAAGCCTTGAAGGGTTGTGAGGAGTTTCTCTCTCTCTCTCTCTCTCTCTCTCTCTCTCTCTCTCTCTCTCTCTCTCTCTCTCTCTCTCATAAATTCTTTGGCTGTTCTCTCTCTTTTTTTGCAAATTTCTCTCTCTCTCTCTCTCTCTCTCTCTCTCTCTCTCTCTCTCTCTCTCTCTCTCTCTCTCTCTCTCTTCTTTGGCTGTCTCTCTCTCTTTTTTATTCCTCCTTTCTCTCTCTCGTAAATTTTTGGCAGTTCTCTTTTGCAAATCTCTCTCTCTCTCTCTCTCTCTCTCTCTCTCTCTCTCTCTCTCTCTCTCTCTCTCTCTGGAAACACCATAATGCCTGCCTTCATAAAGCTCTAAGCTATTGAGCAAAGTGACGCAAAATCCACCGCCATCCACCAATAGGAAGCCGAGTTGGTCCTGACGTCATCGATCCCCGCCGACCAATGGCGTGTCGAGTTACAATGTTTGGCTCCTGTGCCCCCCTTGGAGAGAGTGTGTGTCAGAGATTCAGTCTTCAAGATTTGGGTTGTTAAGGAGGTTGTGATTGGGTTGTGGTTGAAGAGAACTGGTTGTAAGGTGGTTTGGTTACGTGGGACAATTTAGAAGCGTGAAAAAGGAAATCAATTTGATAATCATGGAGGAATACGATGAGGAACCCGAACTGCAGAAGGAGGAAGTGAATGGCCTCCTGGAGGAGGTGGATGAAACCGTCGACAGGGAAGATCAGGTCATCGGGGCGAACGATGCCGTCGAGAAGGTCCTACTCGACGATGAGGGCAATCCTGTGTCCTTCGTCTTCGATAAGTTTTATATGGTGAGTAGGATTCTGAGGGGGGAGGAGTCCTTCTTAAAGCAAGGGGGACCTTCTGAGTGTGTCAGGAGTCCTTCTCAGGAAAGGGGTCTTCTGGGATTGTCAGGAGTCCTTCTTAGCAAATGGGGCCTTCTGGGATTGTCAGGAGCATCCTTAGCAAAGGGGGCCTTCTGGGATTGTCAGGAGCATCCTTAGCAAAGGGGGCCTTCTGGGATTGTCAGGAGTCCTTCTTAGCAAGGGGGTCTCCTGGGAGTGTCAGGTCCTTCTTAGCAAAGGGGGGCCTTCTGGGATTGTCAGGAGTCCTTCTTAGCACATGGGGCCCTCTGAGAATGTCAGGGGAGTCCTTCTCAGCAAATGGGGTCTTCTGGGATTGTCAGGAGTCCTTCTTAGCAAAGGGGTCTTTGGGGAATGTCTTGGGGAGTCCTTCTTAGTTAAGGGATCCTTTGGGGAATGTCAGGAGTGCTTCTTAGCCAAGGGGGCCTTCTGGGAATGTCAGGGGAGTCCTTCTAAGCAAAGGGGACATTTGGGGAATGTCAGGAGTCCTTCTTAGCAAAGGGGACCTTCTGGGATTGTCAGGAGCCTTTGGGGAATGTCTTGGGGAGTCGTCCTTGGCAAAGAGGACCTTCTGGGAGTGTCAGGAGTCCTTCTTAGCGAAGGGGCCTTCTGGGAATGTCAGGGGAGTCCTCCTTAGCAAAGAGGACCTTCTGGGAGTGTCAGGAGTCCTTCTTAGCGAAGGGGCCTTCTGGGAATGTCAGGGGTGTCCTCCTTAGCAAAGGTGGCCTTTGGGGGAATATTAAGAGTCCTACTACTACTGGACGAGATCCTACTGTTATTTGGTACTTAAGAATCCATGGCATTTTACTAAGATTGATCTGTGATTTCTAGGTTTCGCCTTGTCCTCAATTACCCAATGCCCACTCATTGATGATTTGGCCTATATTCTTTGCTTAATGTCAGTGGGATGGAGTCCACCCAGTCTCCTGGTTACAGGAGAAGGAAGACACACTTTTTCCCCCTGATCTGACCTGTAACCTTAACTTCCTTGATGCCCTGTGGCGACCTTAACCCATGTGCCACTTGATCTGATCTGCCAATATTATTAGTTCGACGTCTATCTGTCAGTCTTCATATTTGTCATTCCAAGAACATAAATGATACGTCTGTCACTTGTGAATGGGCAAGTGTTCCCCATTCTTGGAATTGTTAACATTCCTACGATTCTTGATCCTGGGAATTGGTGATATTCCTGTAATTAAGATTTTTTTATGAGGTGATATTCCTGTAAGAATTTTTTTATGAGGTGATATTCCTGTAATTAAGATTTTTTTATGAGTTGATGAAAAACTAGGGTTTGTTTTTTTTTTTAGTAAATTAAAGGATTTCTGGTAATTAGTTTGAAGGTGCTCTCTCTCTCTCTCTCTCTCTCTCTCTCTCTCTCTCTCTCTCTCTCTCTCTCTCTCTCTCTCTCATATATGATGCCCCATTTCTTTAGAATTATGTAGTCATGTGTTGTTCTCTCTCTCTCTCTCTCTCTCTCTCTCTCTCTCTCTCTCTCTCTCTCTCTAAGAGAAAGCAATTTAAATACTTCCCTCTTAACGTAAGTATTCCCGAAAAGGTCACAGGTCACGAAAAGTTAGGACAGAGGTCGAAGCATACGACTGCAAGCACCCACTCGTTTTAAGTGGCGGTTTATGAGTTCAGACGAAACTGATACCATTGAGAGAGAGAGAGAGAGAGAGAGAGAGAGAGAGAGAGAGAGAGAGAGAGAGAGAGAGAGAGAGAGAGCAGGTGGAACAGGCCATTAGGGAATTCTGCAATGCCGTAGAATGAAGGGGACCTATGCATAGAGAGAGAGAGAGAGAGAGAGAATACTACTGCATTATTTTGTGTAAAGAAGAAAAGTATTTTAGGAGAGAGAGAGAGAGAGAGAGAGAGAGAGAGAGAGAGAGAGAGAGATAGAAATGGGAGGGATAACTGCCATAAAGAGATAGAAATGAGAATAAAGAGAGAGAGAGAGAGAGAGACACTACTGCATTATTCTCTGTAAAGAGGAAAAGTATTTTCTCAGAGAGAGAGAGAGAGAGAAAACACTACTGCATTATTCTGTGTAAAGAAGAAATGTAATGAGAGAGAGAGAGAGAGAGAGAGAGAGAGAGAGAGAGAGAGAGAGAGAGAGAGAGAAAGCACTACTGCATTGTCCTGTGTAAAGTAAAAAAGGAATTTGGCACCAACTAGCATAATATAACTCTGTAATTACGACCAAAAAAACTTCCTTACCAATTACGACCAAAAAAAAACTTCCTTATCATACACACACACACACACGCACACACGAAGGCAAACCGTGCTTTTATGCACGCAATTAATATCGGAATTACACGGCTGTCTTATCGTGTAGTGCACGCAAAGACAAGCAATTATAATTAATAAGGTACACGATGATGAAGACCCTTACTTATAAGGCAAGAAATTTGTACACTTAGAACACGGTTGCTGCTGGCTGTGTTTGTGTGTATGTATGTTTATGTATGTTTGTGTATGTATGTATGTGTATGTATATGTATATATATATATATATATATACAGAGAGAGAGAGAGAGGAATTTATTATCTCCTGAATTAGTAAGAAATTTTTGTAGGAAATCCAAGTTACAAATTTTTGACAGGAACAACTCGTCAACCTCTCTCTCTCTCTCTCTCTCTCTCTCTCTCTCTCTCTCTCTCTCTCTCTCTCTCTCTCAGGAAAGGCTTGGAGAAGCATAATGTAGATCAAGAAAAGATAAAAATTAAAATAAAAAATAAAAAAAATTGTCCCTTTCAGCATAATGTATCAATCCCATTACCATAATGGGGTCGCAGGTACCATTTTTTGGGGCCACGCCCACCCCGGGCCATATTGTTTGTTGTTTGTTTGTTTATGTTCGTTTGTTACTGTTTGCACAAACAGCTCTTAAATACAACCAGACATTTCCTTGTATAAGGTAGCTGGGTATAGTTTCTCTCTCTCTCTCTCTCTCTCTCTCTCTCTCTCTCTCTTCTCTCTCTCTCTCTCTCTCTTGAATTCTTTGGCAGTTTCACTCTCTCTCTCTCTCTCTCTCACTTTTTCTCTTTCTCTCTCTCTCTCTCTCTCTCTCTCTCTCTCTCTCTCTCTCTCTCCATGTGATTTTGCTTTCTCTGTAATTACCTGTAATTGTGTAATTACTTTCATATATATATATATATATATATATATATATATATATATATATATATATATATATATATATATATATATATATATATATATATATGTATGTATATATACTGTATATATATGTATACATATATACATATAATATATATAATATATATATATATATAGTGTGTTTGTATGTGTATGTATG
>NC_089766.1:1276007-1278507 GCF_040412425.1 Macrobrachium rosenbergii
ACTGAGTGAAATTATATATATATATATATATATATATTATATTTCTAATATATAATTAATTTCTAAGAGGAACCACCGTCAGTCTCTTACTGAGTCTTTTGGGATGCAGATGCAAACCCCACACCCATCTCCACCTATGCTGCAACCCACCTCATTCACTAAGTCCAAGGCGCATAAACCTCACTGCTTTGGTCATCAGGAGCATATTACCCCTTCCTAACCATTCCTCCCCCGCCCCCCGTCCCTCACATGGGGTCGATTCCGTGACCTTTGCAGTAAATTACAAAAAAGTTTTTTTGGTGAAAGTTTTCCTTCTGTTTGACGTCTGCTTTCTCCAAGAGAATTTCCCTGAAAGGCTTTTAGGAGAATATTAAAAGGCTTTCGTTTTTTATTGTTTTATTTCTGTTATTTTTTTATTTTATATTTTAATGACTATTTATTCATTGTATTTTTTATTCCAATAAATATATATCAGGTTCATGTATGATTTATGTTTATTATTATTATTATTATATTTATTATTACTGTTTTATTTTGATTATTAGTTTTATCTTTTATTTCTGTTATTTTTTCTTGCATATTTTAATGACTATTTAATTTATAGTATTTTTTGTTTTAATAGATATGTATTAAGTTCATGTACTGTATGATTTATTATTATTATTATTATTATTATTATTATTATTATTATTATTAGTAGTTTGCTTTTATTTTATTTTATTTATTTTTTTAATCATATCTTAATGAATATTTTAGTTCATTGAAATTTTTTACTTAAATGGAATTAGTATTATTATTATTATTATTATTATTATTATTATTATTATTTTGTTATTTTAATATTATTATTATTATTATTATTATTATTATTATTATTATTATTATTATATTATATATAATTTCCCCGTGTATAATATTCAAATCATACCATTTAATATTTTCATCCCAAAATACTGACCCAAATTGTGCCAGAATTATAGCCAAGAAAAATAATACCAGAATCGTTTCTACTTTCATACCTATAAAAGTAACAGGAACACGAATTAGTGTCTTTTAGCTTCGTGAATCGAAGGTTACGAAAACGAACTCGACTTGAAATTGAAATTCGTACACGAACCCTAACACTGAACTGAGTAAAAAACCGAAAAAAGAACTTGGACGAACTTTTTGCAACTTGAAGCTATAACCAGTCCCTCTCCGGCCTCTGACCTCCTCGGATAACTCGAGGAAGGTGGTGTTTGGCGAGAGAGAGATGGTGGTGTGTTGAATGTGGTGAATTTGGTGAATTTATCAAGTTATTTGAGTTAGTTCGATAGAGACACGTCACCATGCCTTATGAGTACAAGAAACTCACTGTTTATAATGTAAGTATATTTTTTTTCTTTTGAGTTTTGTGTGATTTTTTTTTTTCTCTGGTTAAATGTTGGGTGCAGGTTTTAAGGGTGAGTGGCGCATTGTGTTTAGATGGGATGGTTCCTTGGTAGTGGGTCATATATATATATAATATATATATATATATATATATATATATATATATATATATATATATATATATATATACACATATATATACATATATACATATATACATATATATATATAAATATGTAAATATATAAATATATATATAACCTATTTTCACAATGTTATAATTACTCAGATTTTGCGAACTGTGTAATGTCGAAACGACCCATTTACAAACTGTCTGAACGAATGACGTCACTGAAACTCACTTTATAGTGATTTATGCAACTTTATATTGTATCATATATTCATCTTATGCATCACCATACATCATATACACATATAGCAACATATACAACGTATCAGAACATCTTCCTAACATCTTTTATGTTTGGAAACTAGACCGTGACTTTGGTGAGAGAGAGAGAGAGAGAGAGAGAGAGAGAGAGAGAGAGAGAGAGAGAGAGAGAGAGAGAGTGGTCTGTGTATATTGGTAAGTGAGATATAAGTAGAGTTTTTTCCTTGAATTTTTTTTTTTTTTTTGGGCAGATGACTCTCTCTCTCTCTCTCTCTCTCTCTCTCTCTCTCTCTCTCTCTCTCTCTCTCTCTCTCTCTCTCTCTCTCTCTCTGTTAATTGTTTACACATGAATAATAGTGTTTCATTGACATAAAATTTCTCTCTCTCTCTCTCTCTCTCTCTCTCTCTCTCTCTCTCTCTCTCTCTCTCTCTCTCTCTCAGTAATTCATTTACACAAACAATTATTTCATTGCCATACAATTTCTCTCTCTCTCTCTCTCTCTCTCTCTCTCTCTCTCTCTCTCTCTCTCTCTCTCTCTCTCTCTCTCTCTCTCTCAGTAAATCGTGTACACACAAACAATTACATTTCATTGACATACATTACATGACATTCATCACGCCGTATACTTTCGAAACTCGATCAATATTCGCTAAAGATAACAAAAAATAAAAAAAAAAATCTGCATATCAGTGACGAGACATTATTAAACAAAGCCACTATATGTATAAACACACGCT
>NC_089766.1:1283507-1373507 GCF_040412425.1 Macrobrachium rosenbergii
TACCTAAAAAAAAGTGCTTAAACATTAAATTTCAAAATAGCACCTGAAACATACATTCAGGAATATTTGTGAAACATCCTGACTACAAAACTTGATGAAAGATGGTGAGCATTCATGGGATACGTTTCACGTTTTCAATTGTTGACTTCAAAAAATGGCACGATGGCGATGAACAAGAAGAACAGGAAATACCAGAAGAGGCGGAGGAGAGCAAGGAAGAGATAGAACAGGAGTCGTACACGTCGTCTTGTACGATTCAGCTTCAGAGAAGCGATTCACTGGAGGTACATGACTGAGGGGTCGTCCTTTGGGGAGTTTTGGGTCGATTTGGGCTTTCTGTGGATTGCTTTATTCGCAGACAGCTGGGAAGTGTTTTGGGTTGAAGCCATAACTGAATTTGAATTATTACTACAGGCAGTCCCCGGTTTACGACGGGGCTGGCTTACGACATTCCGAGGTTACGACGCTTTTCAAATTTATTTATCAGAAATTATTTCCCAGTTTACGACGCATGTTCCAGGGTTACAACGCGTCGTACACCAATCCGACGGGAGAAATATGACTCCAAAACGGCAGAATAATCAAAATTTGGACGTTTTTTTATGAAAAACTCAATAATAATGCAGTTTACATCGTTTTTAATATACCCAAAGCATTAAAAGTAAGGTTTTCTTAGGATTTTTGACGATTTTCGACCATTTTTCGGTTTACGACAATTTTCGGTTTACGACGCGACGTAGGAACGGAACTCCCATCATAAACAGGGGACCGCCTGTATAGTGTAATATGTTGACTCAAATGCATAGAAAAATGGAGTTAAAGTTCAGGTTTGGTTTCAGAAGAAAGGGCTTAACATGTGTCAGTTGCTGTATAATTTTTTCATCTCCTTGCATAAGAGGAAAGATCTCACTATTTGTAATTCGATGCAGTTACAAGGGTAATTCAAAACACATTTCCAGCTTACTACTTACCAGAATTATTTGACCTTTCAAGGCCATGTGTCTAGTTATGACCGTCTGTCAGTGTACTTTGTCGTAGAATGTTCCAGTTCTGTAGATACATTTTCTACAGATCTACCTTATAGAAATAAATTGAGGTGTTCCTGCTTGTAAGCTATCATACGCTTTTGTGTCAGGGTAACATTCCTATATCAGTGTGTTTAAAGGTTATGAATAAAATATAAATTCGTTTACTTTCGCCCTAACAGTTCGGCGAGCGTGGATCAGGTCTCCGCCCCCGTGGCCAGGTGCAAGACTTCTACTCCATCCGCCAGCAGTGTATGGACGAAGGGGTCCTCTTCGAGGATCCAGACTTCCCCGCACAAGACAGCTCCATCTTCTTCTCCCGCAGTCCTCCCAAGCCCTTCGAGTGGAAGAGGCCCCATGTGAGTATTGCGTCAGATTGTCCAAGTCTTCGGAAAAGTTTTCCTCGAGCAGGTTTTGATAGAGGATTCAAGACGCTCTGGTTGAATCTTAGGGAATCCATAACTTTGTAAGCTCTTATTTTTTTTTTAACTGTTTGTTACTACTAAGATACTAATGAACTTGAGCCATGATTTTAGAGTTTGTTACTACTAAGTTACTAATGAACTTGAGCCATGATTTTAGAGTTTGTGTAGTACGTCCAGAATGCATTGTTTCTTGTCCTGAGAATTGTAACTCTATTTTTAATTTGATAGACTTATACTGTAGTTTTTATTGAGGACTGACAGAGGAATGTTAGACATTTGCATGGATTTCTTTAATGTAACTAATGGACTTTTGGAAAAAGTTTTTAAGAGTTCTTTAGTAAGGTCCATTTCATAATTCAGAGGTCCTGAACGCCTTGGTATTTTCATAGCTAAGTACCATATTAGGTTTATACAAAAGCATTTTCATGTTTCACCAGACTGAAATTGAATGATTTCTGTAATGTTTATTTAATGGTTAGGATAAATGAATAGACAGACTTTTTATGGTGTTTACTTTTAATGAAAACATCAGTTAATTCTGACGGACCAAAAGTACTGTATAGACAGATTTATAAATTGTCTTTTGCAAAGAAATGAACAATATTATGAAAAGAATAGCTTGTCCTTTGCTTATTTGTACTTGTAAATTGAGTAAGTCTGTTCTCACAGATAAGATACCGTAGTTATGAAATGTGCTAAATTTGTCCTACATTGCATAGGAGTTGGTACCTTCCACGTAGATATGCATAGCATTATTTGTACCGTATTCAGAGTTACCTTACTATTGTGTCTGTTACCTTCTTTCCCATGTCTTGGTTTATTCGAGTCCTTTACCCGTACCATCTGTCGAGTAAATTTTAAACGTCTTTGTAGATTGTAACGGGATCATTTAGCACCCATTTTGTGTACTTAATGACTAAAGGTTCATTGAAAATATTTGGTCAGAAGTTTGATCATGATGTAGAATATAGTAAACAGAAATCATTTGCCCTTCTGTACAAGAAAAAATTGTGTCGTCCTACCTTAATTTGACCTTGTACACGTTAGGATTAGGATTACATTGTCAAAAATTGTGTTGTCTTTAGTTGTGTTTAGAATACTGCATTGTACATAGACTACCTCTGTATGAGTATTCTCTTAAACATTTTGTTTCCAATTGGCATGATTTTACTAAAGCATGGACTATATTGGTCTTCTTTTTTACTTGGTGAGTGGGTCTCCCCCGCGTTTTCGTCATGTCCACATCCGTGTTCGTCTAATCCTAATACAGCGATACATTTCTTCCCCTAGGAAATCATGGCGCTCAAGGTATACAGTATAAAGCACACGTATACTCTGTGTTTCACAGCCAGGTTGGAGTAATAGTGCTAGAAAGGACATGTATTTTTACTTCGTGCTTCCTTGCTTGTAAATGTGCATTGCGTGAGAGTTTGTCCATCTGCATGCCACTAATATTAATTTAATTTTGACGTTTTGTGTTGTACTCCGAGCTGTCCACCCTGGTACTTTATTTTGGCTAGGAGTGTAATGTCCCCGTAAGTCCTTTTCACAGTGGCAGTGAGATTTGCAGGTCACACCTTAGAGCATCACAGTCACCAGAATCTCACCTTTTGTCTCACCGCTGCCAGGGAGTAGATCGGCAACGTAGCAAAAGGTTTCAAATTTTCAAATTTCCACATTCAAGGCACTTCTACTTTTAAGTGTTCACGAGCATGACGAGATGACTCGAGGTCGTTAGAACGGACCGTTCGTCTAGCGTAAACAGTTGGCACATTCTGGGGTGCCCAGGATTCACTGCAATGATTTTGATGATTATTTTGGCATTAGAAGGCACTGTTTAATGATTAGGTCCAACACGCACCATTCTCTTAAATCCATAATCTAGATCGTAAAGCTGTTCAAGAAGTGAGGTCCTTGGTGAAACAGGGACAGCCTCATTTAAAGTGAAGGCACTCGGAAGGAAACACTGTGTATATCACTTTCTCAGCCACACAGTAGTAAGATTAGTAATGCTGAGTGAAAATAGCACGTATTTAATCTCTAGTAGTGTAAACTCACGTCAGGTATATTTACAGAAGCGTAGTGTCCTAGAGAATTGCGAAGTATTAATGTGTTTGTGAACACAGTACAGTATAGTCACAAGTAAACCACCATATCTATTGATTGCTCATCATAGACCCACACAAATAAAGTACGTAAATGAAAACATGTACAGCACTTCTCTGAATTTCTCAAAGATTGGGGGTTGGATTATGCAGGGTGAAAATGCCACATCCCAATTTTCTCATGGTAAAAAAAATAGCTCGTACTGTCTAACACTACAAAATTTTGTTACTGTTAAATTATATCATGAATCGACCTTGGACTTTTATGGGCTAGGTTTGAAAATATTACCCCTTTTATATAGATTACCCTCAGAGAAAAATACTTCACACTTTTCGTCAAAAGTTCACCAGACAATTAAAGGGTTGTCTTATAAAATTTTAACCACGTTACTCCCACATTCATTCAGCACATTTCACCATTACAATCACTCACTCAGAAACTAGTAGCCATGAAGTCTTGTGACTCACAAATTGTGTTGCTTTTTTTAGTAATGTTTGAGAGTGTGCCTTAGTTAGACTTGACAGGTTTTTACCCTCTTAGATTAGTTGCTGACTCAACCTGGCCCTCAAGAAATAGAAAGATCTTTGATGCTAAAAGGAAGAAGCAACATTCGCTAGATAGTGTATACTGTACCATACTTGTACCTGTTTGGTGTGTTTTAAATTTTGCAGTTGTACAGGAATACTATAGCAATGTGGTAAATAATGTAGAGGCACTATCATTGTACCCATCTATGAATAAAGTAAGTTGGCATTCACATTATTGGTAAGTAAAGTAAATCTAGTGAAGTTTGCAGAGAAAAATTAGAGGATTATAAGTTGCCAAGTCAATTCGGAATATTTAAGGAATGTTAGTTTCTTTAAAATTTACTAATACAGCTGTATTGCTGCTTCTAACTTGAACCCTTATGAAATGTGTGTTAAAAGAAGCCACCCCCACTTGTTTAAAACCCACGTGATTGAAATTCTTAATATTCAGGGAATATTGCATTGAATGTGCAAGCATTACTTTATGCAAGATTATCTCCACACTGGTGACTGATTGGTGCTTGATTCCACAGGCTGTTTGTAGGCCATCTGATGAGAATGTGTAGGCCTATACACAACCTTGATGCAGTATTTTAATGAGGTTTAGGTTGCAAAAACATACTTTCGTTTTATCTTTGGTTATGTTACGTTGCCAAGGCAATCTATAAGTGGGAAAAGTTTGTCTTAAATTCTTTGTTACCGAATAGTATATAGCTTCACCTGTTGTTATGAATGATGTCCCATATTTCTCCTTCGTTCCGCTGACATTAATCACGATAGACAAAGTCAAATGGGCCGCTGTTTTGGTTAAAATTGATTATTCTGTCAGAGACTGTAGGTGTTGATGGAAATTCTTCTTCATCGTTTATTTTACAAGTAGCAGACAGTGACAAGCAAACTTGGCTTCTGTATTGTTTTAAATGAAAAATATTTTTGATGAATTTGTATAAAGAAGTCATTACACAAGATATATCTCTACTAGTAATTTTTTATCTCATTGAAGTTGAAAAATGTCTAAATATTCAGTCTTTGGAGTGCCGTACTTGTTTCCTATTTTACAAAGGTAGACAATTGGCCTCAGTCACTTGTGGAATCAGGCTCAATGGGTCATAAAAAAGAATGATCAGTTGTCCCCCCTTTTTAGAACATCTTGAGACCCCATTCTGAAGCATGTACGGCCATACACACTGTCATCTTCGTTTAAAGTCTGTCGTAAACATTTGAACCGGCTTGTGATGAGTTCTGCTTTGAATATGCAGTGTCTTTGTATACAGTACAATATTTTAGACTTGGTACACTGAACACCCATATGCTTTACCATATCCCAGTTTCATTACGTGTGAGGTCCATTTGTGGTAATATTGAAATACTGAAATCTCTTTTATTCCAGTCAGTTTAAAGAAAGTGGTTCACAAGTCCATTGTCTTTGTGTAAGTTTTCCCCTCACTGTGTGCGTGAAATATGTTGCAGTTTACAATTATTGGCTTCTAGGAAAATGCACATAGTGGCAAGACAGATTCCCGGCTAGATAGTGTTTGTAAGGCAACTATTCATAGGATTAGGAGTTAAATTCTTAGCCCTAATTATACGAACAGAATGACCTATCTCATCCTCAAAATCCGCAGGAAATCATTGGAGACCCTCAACTCTTTATTGATGGTGCTTCCCGTTTTGATGTCAAGCAAGGAGAACTTGGTTAGTATGTTTTATTCTCTAGTAGCTTAGATTCGTGAAGGTATGATGAAACCACTTCATTGAAGACTGAATAAAATTCATCATTTCCACAAGCTATTTAGGTCTAGACGCATCCTTCTAAGGGTGGACGCAACTGACAGCATAGTCTTCCAAGATGTGGTTCCATTACGCAGTAGTTACCAAGTTCAGTTACCATAAATTTCTAATCTTCATGTTGTATCTTGTATACTAATTGTATAGCGTTGTTTTTACAACTAGTCATTATCGTCATAAGCTTATTTATTTATCAGGCTATTTACTGTTTGTTTTTTGTATAAAATGGTTGATTTTTTTTCACAGGAGGATGTGAGTCATTCAGGACACTTTAAATCACCCTTGTTGACATTTTACAAATTCATTCACTCCTCATCACACCTTTTGGTGACATTTTGTTAACTTGTTGCAAGATGAATTCCGATTAAACTATATTTTATTTCAGGTTATACTTTCTCTCTCTCTCTCTCTCTCTCTCTCTCTCTCTCTCTCTCTCTCTCTCTCTCTCTCTCTCTCTCTCTCTCTCAAAAGAATTTACATTACAGGATTTCATCAAAACATCGTCTTTGTACCTTTATCCTTGTAGGTGGCTGCTGGCTCTCTCTCTCTCTCTCTCTCTCTCTCTCTCTCTCTCTCTCTCTCTCTCAAAGAATTTACATTACTGGATTTCATCAAAACATCGTCTTTGTACCTTTATCCTCGTAGGTGGCTGCTGGCTCTCTCTCTCTCTCTCTCTCTCTCTCTCTCTCTCTCTCTCTCTCTCTCTCTCTCTCTCTCTCTCTCTCTCTCTCTCTCTCTCTCTCTCAGAATTTACATTACTGGATTTCATAAAAACATCGTCTTTGTACCTTTATCCTCGTAGGTGGCTGCTGGCTCTCTCTCTCTCTCTCTCTCTCTCTCTCTCTCTCTCTCTCTCTCAATGAATTTACATTACTGGATTTCATCAAAACATCGACTTTGTACCTTTGTCCTCGTAGGTGACTGCTGGCTGCTGGCTGCCGTGGCCAACTTGACCCTGAACAAGCGTCTCTTCTATCAGATCGTGCCAAGTGATCAGGGCTTTGGCGATAACTACGCCGGCATCTTCCACTTCAGGTGGGTTATGGGTTCATGCCCCTTAGGTAGAAAGTTTGTAACTATCAGAGGAAAATCTTCTTGTTAAAAGCTGATAGGATTTGCATCCTACCCTAAGGAATGTGAAAAAGAGAATGTTAGAAGTTGACTTAGGAAACGAAGGATTGTTTGAATCGGTAAAAATGGATGAAGGGGATTCATGGGAGAGCTTTGCAGAGGATTTATGGATAATTTTTTTTTTTTTTTAGTATACCTCTCACTTGTATCATTATCGAGGAGAATTTTTTATGTTTCTCATTTTACTTGTCTTTAAATTTTGTAGTGGGTCTCTATTATTTGCCAAAGGATTCATCAGATGCTCAGGTGATTACAGGCCACACAGTGCTTTATTTCTGTAAAAGTGGGAAGCACACAAAGTTGGGGAAAGCATTATCCAAAAAAAGTGTTGTAAACAATGTCATGATTACAAGTTTTTACTATTTACTGAGTAATTTATACAGTCAAGGTTGATTACAGGAGTAGAACCCAGAGATTCAAGTGGTTCTGTAACAATCTTGCTGAATAGTTTTACCTTTTCTACCCCTCTGTACTACATTTTAATCTGGAGTATCTTTGAAAGCATATAGTTTTCTGTTTTTCAATCCAGTGGTTCCATCTTTACGCTCCTTTTCCAGATTTTGGCAATATGGACGGTGGATTGATGTGGTGGTTGATGACAGACTCCCAACGTTCTATGGTCGGCTGGTCTTCATGCACTCCGAAGAGAGGAACGAATTCTGGTCTGCGCTTCTTGAGAAGGCATATGCTAAGTACGTTACTAAGAAGAGGTTTTGTTTTGATAGTAAGGTGCTGCTTTTGATGTCAGATATAGGGATTGTTTACAGATATTATGGTGTAGCTTTTGACATTGTTAGAGTTAGAGATTGTGTATGGATTATTCTGTGAATTCATTTTGTGGAAGCACACAAACACTTTGTCTTTCTTTCTTTCTGTATTCATTATTTCTGCAGAAAAGAAGTTTTAACATCACAGAAGAATAATTATGTGTAGAATGCATACGTTCGTACTGAACAAGCCAGGAGGTCCTTTTATGACAGGCAAGATTTCGTAGCTGTGAGAAAAACGAGACGAAACAGCTCAAAACAGGTAAAAACTAATTAAACTTGATGCAAAAGCATTTTCATTTTGATACCGTAAAAAAATTTCAGATTGCATGGCTCTTACGAAGCACTGAAGGGAGGCACCACTTGCGAAGCTATGGAGGACTTCACTGGCGGTGTCTCTGAAATCTACGACCTGACCAAAGCTCCACCAAACCTCTTCAGCATCATGCTCAAGGCCTATGAACGTGGATCACTCATGGGGTGCTCCTTGGAGGTGAGTGGTCATAGTGTCCCTGTTCTCTGTCCGCAGTTTTGATTGTGTCGCCACCAGACGAAAAATGAGCGTCACTCAAAGGAAGCTGTTCGCCCAAAATATTTTTAATGAGTTGTTCAGTTTGTTCAGTTTTTGCTCGGATAACATAATTCAGGAAGTCCCTAGTTATTGGTAGGGGTTCCATTCCGACAGCATGATGATAAGCAAAAATCGCAGATAAATGAAAATCGGCGATTTTAGGCACTTGATGTCGCCAATAACTGTGTATCGGGATTGATAACGAGATTGGCGGCCCTGTTAGGTATATATTAGTGCCAATACCCAATTATCAGCACCAATAAACA
Source organism: Macrobrachium rosenbergii (assembly GCF_040412425.1). Lineage (NCBI taxonomy): Eukaryota > Metazoa > Arthropoda > Malacostraca > Decapoda > Palaemonidae > Macrobrachium > Macrobrachium rosenbergii. The sequence goes on from NC_089766.1 coordinate 1,292,114, forward strand.
GAAATCTGCGCATATTGGCGCCGAAAATTGCCAATTTTCGTCGCCAGACAAGCGCCGTAAAACCGGATTGCTATTAACTAAGCCCACTGATAACCAGAGACTGCCTGTATTATGTCATCAGTTGGAGACTAGGAACCAGCAATGGAGCAAATAGACAACTTATTTATTCATATACATAGTCGTACTATATTGATTCCTATACAGTATATGTATTTTCTTTCAGCCTGATCCAAATGAGGTCGAAGCCCGCTGCGATAACGGCCTGGTCCGTGGGCATGCCTACTCAGTGACAAGAGTGAAGTATTGCGAGATCAACACTCCCAGGGTCTCGGGCAAGATTCCCCTTGTACGCATCAGGAACCCGTGGGGTAACGAAGCGGAGTGGGTAGGCGCTTGGAGCGACAAGAGTCAGGAGTGGCAGTTCATTCCTCCAGAGGAGAAAGAGGAGATTGGCCTGACCTTCGAGCATGACGGAGAATTCTGGATGTCTCTCAAGGTCTGTATGTTTTGAATTTATTTCATGTGGTTTATGGTTAACAGACTTTTTATAGTAGTATGCACACATGTCTGAGTGTAGTATATGACTGACAGAATGTGAGAGAAAAATAAGTAGAGGTGTAATAAGTTATCTTACAAAATGATATATGAAAAGTAATGTATAATCTGTGATAATCTATAATGTACATATTCTAGAGGGACAAAGTAAAAGTTTAAAGAACAATTTAAAAAAGATTGATCAAATGCCAAGGGAAGAATGTGTCATTGACTGTATTTTGCTGATTTAAATCTTTTTGCATGTTGAGTCCGAGGTTATTTAATCTCCTGTGATCATTTTAAATCAAGGAAAGCAAAATAGCTGTGATGTTTTCAGAAGGTCTAGCAAACCATTGCGCATTTGCATTAACATAATCAAAAGTAAAGTTACAATAGGGAGATGTGTTTACAATGTCGCTGCAACAAAAAACAATGAAAGTTCAAGGAAATGAGAAAGGAAATTTGTTACAGGACTTCTTGGGCAACTTCACCATGCTGGAAATGACCAACTTGAACCCCGACTCCATCGAAGACGAGGACATAACGAGCTCCGTCCACCACAAGTGGGAGATGAGCGTATTTGAAGGGGCTTGGATTAGAGGCTCAACTGCTGGAGGGTGCAGAAACTTCCTTGGTGGGTGCTGTGTGGTGATGCTGATTTGTTGTTTTTGTATACAGTATTTTAGGTGTTAGTGGATAAGTTAGTGACGTAGATGTGGTTTTAAATGTTGTTTCATCTTTTGTATAAGTACAGGTCCTCAGTGCTCTAATTTTTATAGTGTTTTTTGTGTGTTTCATCCATAAATTCCTGAATATCGTATTTCTGTTTGATGTTTATAATTCATTGAAATGATTCCACATATTTTATATTTGTCCTCGTGTTCTGTTCAAAGGATTTTCAGGGCTGGAAGCCTTCCATTCACACCCCAATACAACTGCTTCATTCAGAAATTCCCGAGTAATATATTTATTTTTGATGTACATAACTCATTTAAATTGTTTCACATAATCTGAATATGTCTTCATGTTGTGTTCCATGGATTATCATGACTCAAAGCCTTTCATTATTATCCCATTATAGTTTAAAGGTGGTAATCAGCTAGTATTGTGACGGAACATCAAGTATCTACAAAACATCACTTTTGTAAATGCTTTCATTCTTTCATTTACATCTGAATTGTACTTTCAGATTCGTTCTGGCACAATCCCAGTACCGAATCACCTTGACGGAAGTGGACGACGACGACGATGACAATAAGTGTACGGTCATCGTCGCCCTTATGCAGAAGAACAGGAGATCACAGCGCAAACTGGGTTTAGAGTGCCTTACTATTGGCTTTGCCATATACCATGTAAGTTCTTGAAGCAGCCTTGGGGTTCTTGGTACTCTGCAGTTGGCAAATGCCAAAGTTAAGGAAAAGTGAACTTGCCAAGTTAAGAATTGTAGCAAGGTAAAGTTAAAGAAGTTGAACAACCAAGTAGGTAGAGACCCAAAAAAAGGTGAAAAGTAACAGGCGGAAAGTTTTTGCAGCTGGGAGAGAAGGGACTGTTTTGGAAAGAGAATTTAATGCTTCACATTAGGTTGATCGTAGTTCATGCATTTTCTTCCAGGATTCCCAAAGAAACTGTATCGCAACTCGTCACAGGTTTTGACAGTGAAGTTGGGAGGTGTAAACCTACGCTTCTCATATCTTGATGAATCAAATATCAGTAATATTTTGTTTTCCAAAATTCCTGAATGTATTCTGACCAACCTCGTCTCACATCCAATTTTGTCCTCAGTTGCGTGATCCTGACAGTGCACCCAGGCCTTTAGATCACAGCTTCTTCAAGTACACGGCCTCTGTGGCCCGTTCCCCGTCCTTCATCAACATGCGTGAGGTGTCCTGCCGTTTCAAGCTGCCTCCAGGAACTTACTGTATCGTTCCTTCCACCTTCGAACCCAATGAGGAAGGTGAATTCATCTTGCGTGTCTTCTCTGAGAAGGCCAACGAGATGGAGTGAGTATATTTCAGGCGATTGAGATGTTCTGGTTTTCAACGTAACATTTGGGTGTGCCTAATGAAGATGATTAATGGTGCAGGTTAATTGTGGTTGAGTTTGGATTTTTATTTTTCTTCCGTGCATTTCTTTCCTCCCTTCAAGAACAAGAAGGCTTTAAACATGTAGGTTGTACCCTTAGCAGATAGTTTGAAATATTTCGTATGTAAAGTGAGAGTTACGTTTTACAGTGAAAAGTTCCATAGTTAATACACTAGTTCGGAAGGAAAACTGCAAAGTTGTTTAACAATGTTAGAAATATCAAGGTTTAAAAAAATGGAAACTGGTTGTGACTTTTAAGCATTCTTCCAAGGCAGATCATGTCACAGGTTCTTATACATTGGGAGAGTATTTAATACAAGTAAAATGACATTTTGACCTCTGCGGTGAACAGAATTCCTTTCACTGTTAACTCCCTCTTTTTATGCAACAGTTCTTTTATGTTAATAAGACTTTTACGTTTCCAGAGAGAACGACGAATCCGTCGGCGTCGGAGAGGTTGACGAAAGGGTAAGTGGTTCTTTTATTCTTTCTGTTTTATTTCCTCCAGATCATGGTTGGCCAAGGTAAGGTAACGGCTGTACGTAAACAAGAAATCAGCTTAGATAATGTGAATACCTGTATTACTGATGTCCCCCATGATTGGAATATTGCCTTAGCCTGGGAATCATTTGCTGTAGCTGTTATGTTCTTGATAGTGTTTAGTTATTGTAAATATTATTTAGCTTATCCCTTTAACTCCATTTTTTTTTTTTTGTTATTACTCCCTGTATGGAAGAATTGTATGATATTTTTGACTTCAGAGTGTATTCAACTGATTTCAGATATGTAGCAAGCACTTTTATACAGTACCCTGAACATTGATATTGTTGATGTCAACAGCTTAAAGAATTAGGAAAAAATTGGTAGGTAAGATTTGAAGATAAATTAATTCAGGACCTTTTCCCTGTGCTCTACAGATTCCCCTTGTTTGGTAAAAGTTTTCAGGGTATGACTAGCTTCCTCATAGTTTTCGTGAAACATAAGATGGAGTATTGTGGTCATTGACTCCACAGAATGAAAGTGATTTCATAAAATTCGTTATGTGCTAAACATTACCTAGAGAGTGAGGTTGGAAGGACTGATAGGTCAGGGAAATAATCTCTCTCTCTCTCTCTCTCTCTCTCTCTCTCTCTCTCTCTCTCTCTCTCTCTCTCTCTCTCTCTCTCTCTCTCTCTCTCTCTCTCTGTTGAGTTCCATCTAAGTCTTCTTGTCTATATATGTAAACAATTGCTTGGTTAGGAATTCCGTATCAAGATAGGGTTATAAATACAGCAATGCTTTAGGATGCAGCTTTTATTGAGCCTGTTAGTCTGTGCAGTCTATAGTGTAAATATTGTACATACATTGTATCCATTTTTGGATTGTAATGAACATCTGTTAACAATCATCGCATCGTAAGTAGGTTTAAGGTATTTTAAGGTAATGTTTTGAAAGCTATACAGTTGCACGTCGATTGAAGGAGAGAATTGACTTACAAAAGCTTCTTCGCAAAGGCCTCATACTTACTGTAATGTAGTTGATGACGAACATTGAGTCACATTTCTAGACTTGTAGGTCCTGCAAGGAGAAAGGATTCATTCTTAAGGGAATAACAAGTCAAAGAAGCTGGGCAGCTGAATGTTAATGCTAATATCATTTGCTAAATGTTGCCTAATGAAGCATGGGTCTAGGTGATTGATTTTGTCTTGGTAATCTTCCTTCTGTGAAGTTTTATCCTCACATTTAGTATTTGCGTGGATGTGTGAAGTCAGATTGCTTTTAAATTGTCAGCTCTTTAAGCAAAAAAATGCAGTTTTTTTTTAAGTGACAAGTAAATAAAGCTATTTTGGGTGAGATTTGATTTTAAGCCAGTGGTTCCTAGCCCATCTGAATTGTTTGCAGTCCTTGAAAAGTAGTTTGACTATACTGTATATAGTATTTGTCTGCAATGACGGAAATAGCTGTTAATGTATAACCTGCCCCTCATTCTTTGAGATAAATACTCATATTTAAGGTCAAACTCCCATGACTATAATATAGGTTCCAATAAAAAATGAATAAAATATCTGGTAAGTCAAAAAAAAAAAGCTTTGCTCATAAAAAAATAATTGCTGGTTTGAAGTGGTAAGTACTTGAAGCTTTGCCAGTTGCCATAATCTATGTACATAAGTATTTTCTTGCCATAAGCCTTGCCAAATTCTAGTGAAAAGCTGGTTTTTTTTCTTTCAGCGTACGAAAACAAAGCATATTTTATAGTTTCTAACCTAGTGTGTGCCATCTATGCTATTTCACTCTTTTGTGGGAGTTAGCGCAAACCTTTCTCCAAAAACTGCTGCTTTGAATTTTTCTCCGGGAGCGTGGCAATCTTACTTTTGTATCAACGGGATTTTTCTAATAGCCGTTTGCATAAGGGCCTCCCTCAACACTTTCGTGGTGTTGCTTTAGCACTGTTCACTCACTCGCTTTGCTCATGCAGGATGACGGACCACCAGGTATCCCCAGAAGCTCTCTGGTGCCTAAAGTAAGTGAATCACAAGACCCCCATTTTGGAGTGGATTTTGAGTTGCACGCTTTATCCGAACACGTTATTCCTTCACTTAACTTGTGCCGTGGTTGTTGCCTTTGTTTCGTTTTCCTTTTTTTGTTTCAAATAACACCTGAACCTTGTTTATTTTCCAGTTTGGTTTGACCCGTTCCAAACTTAACGACACTCGAGTAACTTGGTGTCTTATTCCTAATACTGTACGGTACATTACAACATCCTCATCAGATACAAGCTACAAGACGAGTAGATTGAAACACTTTTCAGTAACTTAAATTTTTGGTAACTTAAATTTTCGGTAACGTAAAGTTGATTTCAAATTAACATTTTATAAATGCAATGAAAAATTTAACATTGTAGGTAACTTAACACCCCTTTGGGATCAGTTAAGTACAGTAATGTAATTTGAATAACATTGTCTACATTAAGACGATATTAACTGCATACAGGTATTAAATCTCTATAACACTTGTTGAAAAGTTTTACATAATGTCATAACTTACAAATAAATGGTTGGAGAACTTACAAATAATTGTCTAGACAACTGGCCAACTCCTTTAGTTTGTTCATTATTAGGGCAGTGCCAGGTTTCTGTTCAATTTTTGGGATAGTTGACAGTTATACAGGTTAGTATTATCTATTCTGAAACATGCGACCGTACCCTGGTTAAAGTTCCTCATTTTTACACTGTCAACAGAATTCCAGCATTTCATCTTGAATGACTGTTGGAAATTGCACTTGTGAATTTTTAGTACATATATCAGGTATATTACTTATTGATTATAGTTCTACATTTTTACACGCTCGACAGAATCCAGCATTTCATTGTGAACTACTTTATTGGCTCTTGTACATGAGAATTTTTAGTATATTTCAAGTATATTACTGATTGAAAAACATCTGTAAATGAATATTGCAAAGAAAAGTACTGTGCATAGAAAGCTCAAGCAAAAATCAGTGGAATCGAGTTGCTGAATCAATGAGGATCAACTATAGGGTTCATTCTTGTAAAGCAAAGAGCTATAACTAGCCATCTTTGTCGGATGAGGACTTAAGTGCTTCTATCCTCAGTTATTGTCTTTGATCTTTAGTTTAGATTTGTGTATGTAATGAATCTTTGCGGTTATAATTTGATGCTTTTTCTCGCCTCTTCTCAAATTTATTCCATCGTTTTAATTTGCAGCAAATTTCGTGACATTAATTTTTAAAAAGGACAGTTTATTTGCACGGCAAATTTATTCCATTTTAGAGATGTTGCTGGCAATGTGAGATTAGCATGTGACTCTTAGACAGGTATGGTACAGTATCTGCTTTTCAGTACACTGGATGATACAAGTTTCATACTTGGTGGTTCTTCAGTGACACATCTTGTACATACACATGCATTGACGGGTAACAAAAGCTTTTGCACACTGAAGAATAGAATTCACAGTTACACAACAGCTTTTGTCAAGTTGCGTATTAATGGTGCTAGTTATACAATGTTACTTTAATATATGTCACTCAGTGGTTTAATTTCTTTACGCAATGTTAATGTTTGTACACAACATTAATCCACCAAAGAACTGTCTTTTCACAATGTAAGAACTTTGTTCATACACATTTTAAGGACCTGTATATTGTTGAATGAATATGATGCAAAATAATCACCACATAAGTTTGTTGGTAACATCTTGATTCTGAGATAAAGTAAATTTTCTTATTTTAAAAGTGGCAAAAGGGCAGTTTGCATTTGAGGAAAACTTTAGTATAGAACACAGTTTTACAGTTTATACTTTGCAGGAGATGATTTGACAGTTGTCCCAATTGAAAGGGAAAATCCACAAGCATTGTGAGAACATTACACCATACCGATCTGACACTAACATGTCACTGAATGCCAATCTTTCAGCAGGGCTTATTTGAAAGTGGGAAGCGGTTTTACATAAGCAAGGATTATTGCAGCTCAGAATGGCAAATTTACTTTCATTCCTTTCTCCATTCGTTCAGTTTAGTTCTGGATGCTACGCTCTTTGCAATTTGGCATTTCATCAGCAACTTGAAAAATGCAGGATATTCGTCTCGTTATATCCATTTAGAGGCACGATGATTGAATTGCTTCCTTTTGTAGTTGTAGTTTGCTCTGTCGATGAGACGTGCTAGACCCTTCTTCTCTGGGGTGACATTTGTTCTTGCATTTAGTCTTAAGGTCTTATCAGACTTTTTTAGTTTACTCTTACTTATTTCTTCTTTGTATTTTCTGATTTGATAGACTAAGAATATGGTTGCATTGTGGGTTTCATTGCTGAATGCTTTTGGTGAAAAAATAGGGTAAATTTAGATAAATGAACGAGATATGTTCAGTGAATATTTTTGACAGAACCTGGTTCTGGTAGAAGGGACCTTTACACCATCGTGATTGGTAGCATTTAATGTAATAGGGTATAAGGTTCTAGTTTATAATTTCAATTTTGCATCCAATGCCTGACACACACAAAAATTGTTCGCTGACATATACATACATGGTTTCCTTTATTTTTACTCTGAATAGCAGTAGATTTATCAAGTTATGTGATTCCTCTCTCTCTCTCTCTCTCTCTCTCTCTCTCTCTCTCTCTCGAGGATAATGCTATTGTTTTCCTGGAAAGTTTTCTTGTTCATTTACATACTTCCAAATGCCAAACATTTTTGGTAGTTGCAACACCAAACATTTTGGTTAATTATAGTCATGTGGTTATGACCCAACTGCAGCCTTTAGTCAAGACCTAAAGGGATTTGCCTTGTGCCAGTTTGCATTGGCGAAGGTGATGTGTCTTTTTCCTGACCTGTTACATTTCTCCTTTTCCTACCGAGTGGATTGAAGCCCTGGTCTTTTTCTCGAATGTTCAGTGTTTTTATTCCTAGCGTTTTCCTCCCGCTTCTCTCCCTTAGGCACTGTCTTGTCTGTTCCTTTAACAGACCATGAGATTGGTTTTTATCACTTGATAAAATTCATTATTTCTGAACTTTTCTCCGTGTTTTACTAGGAGGACAATTTTAGTTACAAATATGACTGTCAGAACTTTATTTACTAACTGAATATTTAATTGCTGTGATGTTTTAGGGCCAAACTTAAATTCTAACATACCTAACACTCCTGTGCAAACGCCCTCGGTTGGTTCTTCAATCTCCGTTAATTTCAGGTCAAACCAGAAGGTGACGAGGCCCAGCAGATCGAAGCCGACGAGAGGATCCGAGGCTTCTTCGGAGAGTGGCCGGCGAGGACCTGGAGATCGACTGGCAAGAGCTGCAGGATGTTCTCAACTACGCTCTCAAGAGGGGTGAGGTTTCGTCTCTCGATGGTTTTTGTTGTTTTTGCACCGTAGCAGAATTTAAAGAGATGTTTAGAGTTCTTGTGGGTTTAAGTCATTCAGAATGCATTGCATTACTGTACTGTATCTCATGTTTTGAAGGTCTTTTATCAGTTGCGGGTTTATAATCGGCTTAAAGTTTACCTTGTAAAAGTTTTTTTACAAGGTGTTTGTTATTCACCAGACATGAGGTACATGGCTGTCTAACTATTTATTCATATCACGTACAGCTTTCCGTGTGATGCTATGAAGAACACACCAATTTGTTTATTAGATTTTTCAGTCATTGCGTCTCGCTTTCAGAGTTCGAGTTTGACGGCTTCTCCAAGGACGTGTGCCGCAGCATGATTGCCATGCTGGATGTGGATCGCTCGGGAAAACTTGGCCTACAGGAGTTTGTCTCACTGTGGACTGACATCAGACTCTGGAAGGTAAAAGACTCTTGGAGAAGAAAATTTGATATTCAGTAATAAAAATGATGAAAGTACTCTTTGATATAATAGCTCCCACGAACAGTTTTGGTTGTAAGGCCGCTGGTTGAAGTTAGATTGCCCTAAACCTGTTCTGAACTACATTACTGTATTATGGAAAGTCAGAATAAGGTTTTCAGTTTGAATCGTCCAAGAGTTTTAGAATTTTCTCATACGACGTTAAGCGTCATCTTTCCCACGCACATTGTAATGCCACTTGGATTAACAAGTAAATCGCTCTTCCCAACAGAATGTGTTCAAACTCTACGACAAGGACGGTTCCGGCAAGCTCTGCTCGTTTGAGCTGCGTCAGGCCCTGAACTCGGCAGGTTACAGACTCAACAACCACGTCTGCAATGCGCTGATGCTTCGGTACGGTGACAAGGAGGGCAAAATCTCCTTCGACGACTACATCATGTGCTCGACGAAGTTGAAAACGATGATGGGTATGTAGGGCAGATTTCGGGAGGCTGTATCCGGTTTATCATGATTAGCTGAGATTGCCTGTGTTTTCTTTTATTTGTTTTCATTAATGAAAGTAACCAACACAGACATATCACACTGTGAAGTAGTGTACTTTGACTGCTTGATGTAAGGTAGGAGAAAGTGCTTTTTCGCAAAGGCACTGTTGCATCGTGAATCCCTGTGACCGTAGGAGGATTTTAATGATATGTGTATGAGCGTGCACATGCTGTTCTGTAGTTTAAATGTATGAGTATTTTTTTATTGAATTTTCAGTAGGTTATACAGTTGGACAACCCCTGCATCACGGAAGGTATGATGTACCATCGAGGATGTAACTTTGTTGATGATGATGGCAATCCTGTATGTTTATTTTTTGAAGCCATAACCTTCCTTTTCTGCAGTAAATGTTGTGTATGTAATTACTGGTACTGTATATGTTTGTTTGAGTAGCCATAGTGTAACTATTGTTTACTATAAATGTTGAATAATTATTCTTTAAACTCTGTGTCCACATGAGTAGCTACTGCACGTCCCCAGTTCATTAATCAGAGAAAATACGCTTCCAGATCTGAACTGATAAGTTTTGTATGAAATCGTTTCTATTTTGTAAAAGTGGCTTCAAGTTGTTCGATTTTGAACGTCGATAACACATTTTTTTTATAGGCTGCAGCTTAGTATAAGCTTTTCGTATTTTCCAAAAGACGTTTGTTTAGCTTCAGTTTTTGTTTGCTGAGATGAGTGTGTGTTTGGTTAAGGGGGCTGACTGTTTGTTGAGTGAAAGTCTTTATTGGGATAAAGCAATAGTATATGTATATACAAGCAATGAAAGGCATTGTATACATCAGTTCAGGCCAAGAAACATATTTTGTGACCTTCCTGTGTTCCTTTCAGTTAAATATAAAAAAAATTACATTCCTAGGCTTAAACTAATTGCTGTAATGGATGGTTCAACCCCCTTGTAATAACCTTCAGATCCATAAAGAGAAATCTGAAGAAATACTCCCTCACCAGAAAAAAATCTGCCAAAATTTATTCTTTTTGACACTGTATAAATAAAAATTCTTATGCCGTCAATTTGACAGGCTTAGTCTTATAGTAGGATAATTGATAATGTTTTACTGGAGTAGGTTCTGCTGATGGGGTTTATAGGATAAAATTCACCTTTTGATTTTCATATCTTTTGTGGCTGTTACTGTTTATATAAAGTTTGAGTTTCATAAACTTTTTGATAATGGTGCCTGTTAAGTCTAATTTTCAGTGTGTTATGCTTCATAAGCTTTGATCCATAAACGTTAGCTTTTTTGACGTTTATAAACATACGACTCGGTAAAATATTCTTTGCAGAATAAGCTTAACTGTGAACAGTCAGCATTTTTTGGCTTTATAGTGGTGTCGATGTGGCTATTATTTTTTTGTTAGTACGATTTTTTAACATATGTTTGACATTTTCGTGTTTTTGTTTTAACATGTTGAATGTGAATGTGTTCCATCCGCCATGATCTTTGTACAAAGATTTTATTTGGTTTCCCCATTTTTATTTTTATATTTTTTTGTGTCTGTGATCAATATTTCATCTCCTCTCATCCCATGTTACAGGTGAATCACTCTTTTAAGGTGTCAAGAAAAGCATTACGCATTAAAAATTTTCGTGTCCGTCCATTAAACACAAGACCCAGTATTTGTTAGTAGACTGGATTCAGGGATTTCAAAATAATTCATTCCCGAAAAGCTGATTTATGGCTCAGCGTAACTTCACAAACTAATGTGCAGTGTAACTAAAAGCAGCCTTATTTTACGGGCAATCATGTTCCCTTGTAATACCCTTTATGTAATTTTTGGGGACTGCTGTCATAGATTCCCTGTAATGCTAAGAAATTCACAATACCGTGATAACCTGTCATGTAATAAAATCCACAATTTTATCAATAAAATTGTATTAATTTGCAAAAGATAAAGACGGAGACTTTCAAACATCTGGATTGTTGAGGAGGACCACCATTCAGTTGTTCAGAAGTCTTTGTGTTTTTACGTACAGTATATGATTGCGGATTTTTATTACGTGTCCCTTATAATATTACTTCCCAAATTGCTGTGCTTCCTTCCTGTATTTGTGAATCCAGTCTATCTACGCTTCATCCAGACTTCGTGATCATTTCACGAAGGCATAACCCACACCGAGTTCACAGTAAACAAACCCTGCATGATCGTGAGACATTTTCCTCATTAACAGCATTTCAGTGGACACTCATATTTGGTGTTTGAAATGTGTGTGTTTCCCTTCGATTTCGGACTACAAGGTCCTTGATATTTTATGTTTTCTATTATGATTTACCATCTTTCATTTCAGTCTTTTGTCATTTTTTTTTACGTTGCACTTGCGCACACCTGTCGACAGCGACAGTTCACCACCGTGCACTGAACTAGAGTAAGGTGTTCATTGGCCCCTCCCGTCCTTCATAGGATATCTTAAAAGACCCATGCCCATGTGTGTCCCTTATCACTCGTCTACAGGCCTTGAGGACGACCCCGACAGGTTGCAGGAGTTCATAGATGAGATTATGGCCGAACAGGAGGCGAGGGAGGAGCAGGAAGATGAGGAGGAACAAGAGCAGTATGAAGAGTAGTCTCCAGGACACAAATGTTGTTCCTTGGAGACATGCTGTTAGGATACCAAGATGTAAACAAACGGCTTTCGTTTTTAAGATTACGGTGTATCAATAACTCTCTCATTATCAGCGAAGGGGGAATTGTACAGATATGATTATACACCCTTGTTGCTTTGGCTTCTCGTTGTCATCCCGCTGTTAGCACTTTGTGTCTCGACAGTGCGCAAGTTGCCTGTTGTAGGCCACACGCAAACACACACACACACATTGCATGCACTATACGAGTTTTTGGCGTGCTTTAGTGGGTTTTTTCGATTTCCTGCCCTTTAGACGCCGTGGATTGTATATCAGTCAGACAGAGTTGTGGTATGTTTAAACCTAGTCGTTATGGACTTGAATGCTGTTGATTTAGTTTCATTTGGAGTTCATGTGCTCGTTTATATCTAGAAGATGGCTCTGTCTGGCTTTAGATACACAATCTTCCTTCTCAGCTATAATTTCCAATTCTGTCAAATCTAAACTTAATTTCCAAAAAACTACTTTCAGTGCTGAAACTGCTTATGCGCGTGATTTCTGGGATTTTTCGTTTGGTGTGTTAAAGTGTACTTAAGTCTACAAATACTGTGCTGGTAACAGATAACTTGTTTCAAATATGGGACCTTACAGTCACTTCCCTTAAGTGGTATCCAGTCTTTGCGCACATTTTTAATCCAAGAGGTGGCGAGTACTTCCAACAGTTGGCAGCTAAAAGGTAAAGGTGGCAAAGACTTATCAGACCTTTCATTTGGTTCGTGGTTCATTCGTAAAGGGAAGGTAATTAAGTCTCTAATGAACTTCACGTTTTGATGTTTTGATAGTGGTTTCTTCGTTCTCTACACTGCAACTGAACGTAAACAATTGATTTTAGCTGCCTGAATATTATTCATAGTTGAATTTGTGTTCTTGTGGTTTGGCCTGTGTTAATTTTGTTAATTTCATATCTGATTATGGAGAGTGCCTTTATGGCGTTAAATACTTCAAAGACAAACTGATCCAATAATCTTTCCTCTTTGGTCATTGTGTAAAAATTTGATTTTGTATCGTTACCATAAACTAGTGTTTGTTTCACAAATTCAGATAATGATATTGATGAAGTTGCAGTGTAGCAAGCTGAGGTAGACATCCCTACCACAAATTTTCTTTTAGATATTAAATCTACTATTAAAAAACTTATTGGAACACAAGACCTTTGATATTGAATTTGAGTTTCTTTTTTTTAAACTGAAGCACATTGTTTGTTGAGAGAAGAAATTCCTACCTACTAACATTCTTCTTTTCCTTGTGATATTAAAGATTACTGTACAGTGCCTTGAATGTTTCTCTATCAAGGATATTACTAATTCTCTGCTTAACAAAAGGGGTTGCTCTCTAGAAACAACACAGATAGATTTGATAAATTTACAGTAATACTGTATTATGAATTACCTGGTGTATACTTTACAGTAAATTTTTGCCTTTTGACATACAATGCATCTTAAATATTTTTATGTAGATGTATATATATGTATTTCTAACACAAATGCATGATTAGGTAGTACATTGGAGTACCAGGTACTGTACTCTATAACCATCTAAATACCTACTTACAGTTACCGATGTAATAATTTACCATAGGCCACTGTGACGCAGTACTGTTTGCGGATTACGATGGGACCACCTGACGTAACTCTCTCTGATGTTGATAACCTTTTTGCTCTCTGACATATGATTCATGTTGATGTTGACGTTATTGAGTTTTCTTCCTTAACTGATGCTCTTGTAAATGGGATATACATATACTCCTAACGCCCAATTTCCTACTTCTTTTTTTATACTTGGACTTTGTGGTTCTTTTCTAAACTTTTATTGTTTGGTGACAATGTAATGAGTGAGGATTTCCACCACATTCAGCGACATTTTCATGGACTTTTGGTTTATTTGTCTCCTTTTTGGTCAGTGCTGCCTCCCCTAGACACTTCTTATACTGTCCTTCTACTCTAATGGTGTTAGGTCTTCACGATGATAAGGGTGAATCTGCTTTGGGACTCTTCTTTGTCCACTTTTGCTGACTTGGCGGGTTCGTCTCTGCACTGATGGGAACTCTGATGGCACCGTTATCATACTGTGACTGAGCCTGGTTTGGCCATCCGTCTGTCATTCTAAATTAGTCTAGATACAGTGGTTGAGTTTGGTTACTTATTTATTTGTAGGTTATCAACTTATATAATCCTGATCAGTTAAGCATGTGACTAATGAGTGACTCTTAATTACTTGGTGGTTTATGCAAAGTTGTTACTGTTTTTGTGCGGCCCTAGTACTTTTGAGTGTGAAGAAAACTTTCCTGGTAATGGGAGCTTGGCCTGGTATCAGAGTGAATGCTATTCATCAGAATGCCATTCCTCTCACTCTTCAATTTCCCAAGACATCGTGCGAATGAAATTATTGTAGGAGTATTGTGTTCCGAGCAGCTGCCCCCAAGTCTTCATGGGTGATGGTCAACATCTGTTCTCTCTATTCCCCGAGCTTTTCCTAAACTTGTTGGTAAGGTTGAATGTATGGGAATCTCTTTATGGCCAGACTGGAAAATCATCAGGGTTAATATGCAGGATCACAATGATAATTTTATCTTTTACGTAGTTGGCTGTTGAATTCTCCCACCACAAAGACTTGTTAATCATCTGATTTCCATCAAATAGGAAGCACCTAGAGGCATGAATTCACCTGACAACTTGTATGACTGATGCTAAAATACTTGTGACTGCTGTTTATTTTTTCTAATCACTCGACTCTGAATGGAATGCCTTTTACTTGAGCACCTCTCACAAGCATCCAAATATGTCATCTTATGAGATTGATGGCATTTTGTGTCGTTAAGTTTTTTTTATTTTAACCAGATGCACTGCCATGCAGTTATTCAGATTCAAAACTTCAAATTTTTGCCTTGAAACATTCAACATTTATCATTTTGTTTTGAGGATTAATATACTATATGGTGTCAAGATGTTACTGTCCATAACTTTTTCATTCTTTACAAGACTGGTAATGTCATGATATGTTTTTAAGTGTAGTCATAACCTTTATGCCCTGTGTCTGTTCAGGCATCAATGCCAGACACTGTGACTGTCAATTGGGATTTTAAAACCATTTGTTTATCTCCAAAACAAAGTCATTTTCTGTCACAGTGAGATGGAAAAGAACAGAAATTGAGTGTCTTTCTCTTCCAGTATTTTATTTTTATATTCCTGGATCATCTTCATTTAGTTCAGGACAAGTATATGTATTTTTCCATAATGCTCAGCTATTTACCTCTGCAAGTCTCTATACTCCAAAGGTAGAACTTCATGATACCCAAGAGTTTTAAAGTGGAATGATTATGTAATAGGCATTTCAGAGGTTACAAATTACAGATGGTGTCCTTTTCCCTTCTCATCGACGTCTGTCTTCAGATAAAATAACAGAATTCTTGACTAATGACTTACCTAACAACAGAATCACTTTCTACCCAATTTAGGTTTTACTTTTGAGACTCCAACGACGACTATGACACTGACTTGGAGCTGACAGTGTATTGTACTCATTTTGTTGTCCGTTTTACATTTCCGTATTGTGTCGCGACCACAAGACGATCTACTTACAGCTTGTACCCCCAGCGTCGAGTACTAACCGCTGATACTAACAAGTGCATGAGTGGATTGAAAATCCATAACGTATTAATACCTGTACATTGTTTTCAAACTCATAACTGAATATTCATGAGTACTATAGCCATGATTTATACTTTATTCACGTATGTCATTATACTTTTTCTTTTGTAATTATTTAATTTGGTTTTATTCAGGAGCTCATTCAGTATCTTTCATTACGTTGAGCCGACATTTTCTAATAATTTTTTCTTATCGAACTTAGTGCTGTGTTTGTATCACGTGGCAAACGTCTTCTCCTTTTCAGATACATTTAAGGACAAGGACCCCGAGGGAACTAACAGTGCAACGTTCACCTTGGAGGAGTGGATGGAAGACACGATGTACTCCTAAAAGAAGGGAGTTCCTTCGGGTCACATAAAAAAAAAAAAAAAAGTTGTTGAATTTCTTCCCGATCCACAAATTAGTCCGTAAGATATAGACCTATAATTTGGTGCTGTACTTAACATTGGCGGATGGACGGTACCATGTGCCTATTGTTACGTTGAGAGACGAATGTATATCTTTCTATATTGGCGTAAGAGGTCCTAATAGGTTTCATTTTCATGATGAATATGCATCTGTAGGTAGCTAGTGGTATTATATACATACCGTAAGTTTAAAATTTATGAAAACTCAGAGGAAATATGTTGGGTAGGGGGGTTTACAAGACTAGAATGTTACCTACTGCAAGTTATAGACAATGTGTCTAGCCATATTTTTCAAGTTTTAAAGTCATCGTTTCAGATTTTATGCACTATGTGATTGTTGAAAGAAGTTCCCTCGTCAAGCGAAAAGGTTTAAATGTATTTGCAGTGCTTATATGCGTCCCTTTTATCATTTGCCTGTGTCCCATTTTATATTTTTGTGAATATTTTCCAGTTTTTATATGGAAATATGAAGTTATGCATTAAGATACAGTACTGTGAAACCTTGATTAATGACACATAATCTCGCATGAAGCAGGTGTATAGCCATACAGAAGTTACAAAATACTGCCTGAATTTTCAGTGCCTGTTCTCGTTTATGCCAAAATTTGAAATGAAATGTCTGTTTTTAATGGAAGATAGCCAACGGAGGTGGAAGATCTTTGCTATATTTAATAATATTACAAATGATATTAGTTTTGTAAACATTTTTGTAATGTCTGAATTCCCTTAATCATCTTGTTTCTTTGTAGAAGTTAAATGTAGATTTTGTAGAGTTTTCTACATCTGGATGTATGCTTTAAGGTTGATTGCGAATGCACAGCGAAAAGTACTGTTTGTTTCAGCTCTCACGTTGGCCAGTGATTTTTGCGCAGTGCTTTTGAATTGAAGCTTTAAATAAGTTGTTTCGTCTCTTGAGTTTACAGTGCCGAGGAATCTTGCCTTTTATTATTGTCTTGCCAACACGGAGGTGGGGTACGGTTTAGCAGATGTGTTGTCGATGGATGAAAACAGTATTTTTAAGACTGTAGTATTCAGCTCTGTACTGTATTCGGAAGTGATAGGTGAATTTCAGTTTAAATAAAAAGTATTAACCTGTGTGTGTGTGTTATTTGTTTTTGAACCCCTTTCCAAGTGGAAATCTTGTTTGTTGCCGTGTTTATTTCTTTAAAACATTACCACGAAGTCAGTTTTTTGATGAAGGAGTGCCGTAATGGGCAAAACAGCTAATGACAAATCTCTGGGTTGTCTGTCTTCAGAAGTACTGTATCTGATGAGAGACTTTTAATCAGTTGACCCCTTTGTAGCAAAACTTGGTCTTGCATCAAATTTTTTTTTTTTTACACTGAGGCACATTTCATCCATTGCCTCTCACTTGTTATAATTGAGGCACATTTCATCCATGGCCTCTTACTTGTTTTATTGATAGGTTTTATTACCTGCACTGAGAAACTACTGTATTGGCAATACAGTACTGTACTGTCAAGGGCTTGTAAGCCTGTAGTCTGTATTTTGAACAGTATATTTATAATCTGTATAATTTATGAAATCATACATAAATACAAGAAAAAATAATCAAGTACTACTGTTGTTTGAAATCATGGTATTTAATCTGTAGTAGAATTGGAATTTGACCACACCTAATAACCTAATCTCTTTAATCTTTTGTAGGAAAGAGATTCATTTATCTTTTGTTCGAATGAAAAGCAAGACATTAAATCCCAGAAGTTTGATGGGCTTACTGTATCGGTCATCAGTCTTTCTAAAGAATTCTGCAGTAACTTCTTGTACTCTCGAAAGACAGGTAAATTATGTAATCTTTTTGTAGTTAGAGAGACGACATGCCATTGTACAGGACTGTAGTTCATAATTTAGCGTACACTTTTGGTCCGATGTGTTGCGACGAGCTTGTACACTCCAAGAATGCAACGTAGCAGTGGTCAACTTCTTGGCTACCCAAGTGGCTTGTGGGATAGGGGTCCACTCTCTCACAAGCAGATTCATTCAGATGATTGTATAACGAGCTTGCTGGCGCTCTGTGCGTGCTGGAACCCGGGGCTGCTCTCTCCCCCACCCTCCAATCCCCTGCCCCCACCCTGGGGCAGACAAACAGGTTTGCAGGAGGAGTGTGGATGTCTACCCTACCCTCCCATTCCCCTACCTACCCTGCCCCTACCCAGGGAGGACAAACCAATTTGCAGGGGTTGGGTGGCTGTGTCATGTCTCCCCCACTGTCACCCCGGGGGAGGACAGACAAGACCAGATTCTATCAGATTTTATAATTATAGATTACATAATATTTCAGTCTATCATTCATACTGGCCATTTCAGAATTGTCATTCAAGACTGACAATCCTTTGAGGAGACCAAATAAGTACTCAAAGTGAAGTTGGTGTTGAAAAGATGTATAAAAAGAAGATTGGGCAATGGTACTTTGGTACTCGCAGTACTGTAATTAATATGCCACACTTGGGGCATGATAAAGGTGAGATAACATACCCAGTGCTGTAGCCCTGCCGGTGGGTTTAGTCTTGCAATAAGAGACAAAATAGTTAGGCCTACAGTTTTCCAATCAAATGGATAGCGTGGTATTGCATTTGAGAAAGCCTTGGATGCTCTGAAGAGAAAAACTTTAACTTTGAATGTTACTTAGCTTTGATTTTGAAGTAGTTTTATGCATAATTGATGGCTGATAGATAAAAATCTGAGCCTGTACTTTTACTAAAGGAACGAGTGATGAAAGTAAATATTCATTTGTGTATTGTGGAAAGAAGCACACTGTAAGATCACAGTTGGCCAAAAAAAAAGTATGATTTGGAAATTTTAGAAAGAAGAAGACTTCTTAGAATGAGATGAGAAGATGGAGAATGCGAGATTATAGATACAAAGGCCCTCAGTATATATAGAGACCTCTTTCCAATACCTCTTTCACTTCATCTATCCACTAATCTCTAGGCCTACTTCTTCTCCCCCTCCCCGGTCCCTCTTTCATTGATTTTAAAACGACCTGAACATAGGGTTGCCACCCGTTCTGTAAAATACAGATTCGTTCTGTATTGGAGAGCGAGATGTTGCGTTCTCTATTGAACCAATACAGAACGCCATTTGTTCTGTATTTGGATGTCTGAACGTTATTATTTTAAAATTACATGAGCTTATTTTTCAGTCAATCTTCCCAGACTGCAAAATTATGTGTTTGTCGATGGTTGCCTTCGATACGTGTAAAATACGCGGCAAGATGGCACGCGGCATAATATGACTCATGAGCGAGTGAGCGACGAGAGGTCAGTCTCGCCACCCACTAGCCCATTACCCTTAGCCCCCCACCCCCTTCCCCCGGCAGGGAATGACCGATATCCATAGCCTGTTTCCCTGATTCACTGAAAATTTCTATGATGTTACTTTTCAATGGCTATTGTAGTTTAGCAGTGGAAATAAATCCTGCATTTTCGTATAGTTCTGAAGGAATAAAGTTAAGTATACCTTAGTTTGACCAGACCACTGAGCTGATTAACAGCTCTCCTAGGGCTGGCCCGAAGGATTAGACTTATTTTACGTGGCTAAGAACCAGTTGGTTACCTAGCAACGGGACCTACAGGTTATTGTGGAAACCGAACCACATTATAGCGAGAAATGAATTTCTATCACCAGAAATAACTTCCTCTAATTCTTCATTGGCGGTCGGAGAAACGCAGGCCCAGCAAAGTGCTACCGAGAACGATATCGACCCGTCCAACGAGGAACTGTATAAAATAAACTTGATGGTATACATATATATATTATTTCATTGTCTGTGTCACAGCATGTCATTTAGTTTTGAATTTCTATAGAATTGTCACTTCACTGATAACTGACAACTTGAGAAGTGATCTTCCAGTCCTCATCACATATGAAACATGTCTTCATGTCAGCTGCACAAGCTGCACACAGCCTCAGAATGCCCCAGCTGAAAGGGCGTTATGCAATTACTGTATGTTCTGTATTTTTCTGAGCTCAAGGTGGCAACCCTACCTGAACAGCTTTTAAGCAGCATTGAATAGAAAAGTCACTCCTGACCTATTGCTTTATAGAAAACGAGCATTTATTATGGGTGGCCTGAGCTAGTTTCATTGTTTAAAATTAATATCTTGACTTGTTTTTATTGGAATTTATCCTTGATTTATGTTTAACTTAATCAGGATGTCCATCAAATCATGCATATTATTTTTCTGCCTTATTAAGCATTGTGTTTTGTTTCAGGGCGATCTTAAATCACCAAAGTTTTAATCAAGTTTGGTACCAACTTATTATTTTTTTTTTCTTTTTACAATTCCGGATGAATGACATAAGTCTAATAAACCAAAATGATATTTATTAGGCGATTTAAATTGGGGATTTACGTTTCCTTCGTTTGATTAGCTGATGGGGTGTTAGAAATCTGATTATATTCCGTACAAAATATACATTTATTCACCCCTACAATTAAAAAGCCGAACACGGGGAAGGGAAATTATATTTTCGTTGGCATAAAACAATATTGCGTTCCTGCTGAGCGCAATTTTCAAAATAGGCCTTTATGTTTTTAAGTTTGTCCTTTCATTTGATTTAGTTCAATTCAGCGTTTGTTTTATAATGGGATTTTGATACTATACGATATGTTCATCAAAAAGTTTTTTGAATATTAAACATCTCAACATCAAGATCAAATTCATTGAGAAATTCGATTACTTCATAAAGAATTTTAACGAAAAACATAATTAAAACCATAAAATAATCAAATATATATTGTATAATTTACATATTACCTTAAGTAGATGTAAGCATATTTCATCCCACTAAAAATTGTATATATTAATATAAAAAATCAAAAGTCTACAACCATGACGTCACACGGGACACGCTAGACACCATTACATCATTGATGACGTCACGGGCGCCTCGACCAATCAGCGCCGAGCAACCTTGTTTACAGTCTGGCTTTGACAGGTGACTTCGCAAAGTGAAGTGAATTATGAGGCTTAGGCCTATTTTAGGCCTATTTTATGCCCATTTCAAAGGTCAAAAGTGAGGAAACAAGGCGTTAATTATTATTTAAGTGGTCATTCCGAGTTTAAAATGGGGGAAAGGGTTTAAATAAGGTCGGTTTTACGTCGGGGTAGGCTAGGGCCTAGGTTAGGCCGTGACCCGACTTGACCTCGATTGGTCCGGGTCATTTAAGGTCACTTGAACAAATAACGCCATTTATATATATATTTAGGTATTTAAAATTTTTAAATGTGAATTTAGGGTAGGGTAGAGTAGCCTGGGCTAAGCTGAGCTTGCAAAGTCTTAGGTTAGGCCGCGACCCGACTTGACCTCGATTGGTCCGGGTTATTTAAGGTCACTTGAACAAATAATGTCATTTATATATATGTTTAGGCAGTTAAGATTTTTAATGTGGATTTAAGGTAGGTTATAGTATCCTAGGCTAACCTGAACTTGCAAAGTCTTAGGTTAGGCCGTGACCCGAGTTGACCTTGAATGGTCTGGGTCATTTAAGGTCATTTTAGTGAATTATTCCAGTTATTTATATATATAGGCAAACTAAAATACTTTATATGAATTTAAGGTAGGTTAGTATGGCCTAACCATGTGGTTAGCTTAGGCTGAGCTTATAGTAGGCTATAGGCTACATTTAATTTGGCAAAGGTAAATTTAGGTCATTCTAGGTCATGCTAAGAGCTCGTTTTATAGCCTAGCAAAGCTACACTATTAATCTAGAGGTAAAATCCAATGAATCGTCAAAAAGACGAGGCTGGTAACTTATCGACTAATAGCCTAGACCAGTCATAGGATCGCATTGAAAGCAAAAACGATGATATGCTTGGTTGTATTGCCCTAACCTAGCCTAACCCGACCTGTTGGTCCAAGTACATTTTTTTCACTGGGCCAGATTAAGTCGCGAACGTTCGAGTTGAGATTATGATGCCATTCTTCGTTATGGAACGTAAAATGTAACTTGACGACAAAGTCTGTGCTTACCGAATAATGAAGGAAAGCCTCGTCCTTAGTTGGTGTTTTCCATGAGTTCCTTTATCCCACTTAGTACGTAAGTGATCTATTTTTATTTTACCCTTTGTGTAGTAGATGAATAGAATGGTGTTTATTGTCAATTAAAATGTCAAAACTTTGCTTAAAAATCGAACTCTTTGTTTATATGGAGAAGTTTATAATTGAAGTTTATCAGTTTATATACAGTATTACAAATATTAGGTTAGGTAAGGTTAGGATGTATCCTCGTAAATACCAGTGCTATATTATTTAGCGAAGGTTATGGGGTTTCCACGGGTCCCCATCCAGTTGCGGCATTCAACACCTTGGGTTAAGGTGCGCTCCTGTAATAACCTTTGTTACAGTTTTCATGCATTTTACAATGCATTTATGACATACATAAACTATACATTTTTACATTTGCTGATCTATTATTTATAGGCTGTGGTGCATCACACATTTTGTAGATGTTCCCTTACCCAAAAATTCTGGTTTCCTATTGTGGTCCACAATAATTTTAAATAAAGTGTAGGGGTTAGGAAAATACAAAAGTGAGTGGCTTCCCCATTAGTACTGGTCAGTAAATAAAAACAGGAGATGAGCATTTAGAAAAGTATGTGGTTTGTGAATGGCAAAAATACTTTTTTTTTTTTTTGACCAAGGACTTTTAAAAATAGGGCACTCCTCATTCTCTTTGCCCATGCTGCGGTCATCATAATTACCGCAGATAAGCTTCAGATGTTTTCAATTAAAGTTTAATGTGAGCTTTACTATTCACAGATCGTCCAGGCTTGGGTGACTGAGTGAGCATAGGCTGTACAATGGAATCTTGTGCAGAAGTAACTGTAAATAGTTTGCCAAAGTCTTCAGAGCCATACATGAAGCGAGTGAGCGTGAAAGATGTTGCCGACAGTGTTATTGCGAGCGAGGGTGTGGAAAACAAGGAGAAAGCTCACGCACTCCTACAGTGCCATTCAGCGAGGCCAGAGGCGAATCAGTTACATGGTCTAGTGCAGCAACAGGACAGTTCCCAGGCTTTGCACGTCGCTTTCCCGATCTCCGAAGATGACTTTAGGTCATCCACTCCCATTCAGGTTTCGTTGATTGACGGCCAAGTTATCCACTTGACGTCGAGACCGCTTTTGAACAGTCGCAGGAAAGGGAGGCGGCTTGACTCCGGTGGATGTGATGAGGAAATAAGGTCAGGGCAGGCAGACACAGAAAAATCAATGGACAGGACTCTTTCATTTATTTCATCCAATGAGAAAACATACATTTTGCCTCAGGGTATCAACATAGAGGGAGACTATTTGTTGGCGGAAGAGGTGTTGTGCGAGGGTATCTTGCAGTCGAGTAACATGCTCCCAGAGGAACAGATACTGACCATTCCGTCCCCTTCACACGTGGAGCTTACGGTGGGCGCAAAGCCAGATGCTTTAGCAATCGCAGCCAGTGAAGTGTTCAGCAACGGCTGTGTCAGTCTTCCATTACAAGAAACTAGGTGTATGAGTGATTCTGTCGAGTACCAGATATCTGAGACAAGCTTGGACGCAGTCGAGGAAGTCTCGTGTGAAGTTGTTACCGGTTCCTATAGACCCCAAGAAGCACAGCCGTCACTTTCAGACTGTAACGGTACAAGCTCTTTAAAAAGTGATGCGCAAAATGCAGAAGATGAGAAGGGCAAAGTTGGTCGCATGTGTGTGTCTGTTAAGCAGGTGGAGTCGGGAAAATGCAGGAAGAGCCGATTGCTGAAATATTACGAAACTGGTGACAGGAAGAGCAATTTTCTTGATAAATCCAGCTCTCGTAAGTTGTTTGTCGTCTCAGGTGATTCCCCAGTCAGGTCTGGCCAATCTGTGGACATTGCCTCTCCCCAGTCAGTGGTGATAAGAGAAAGATGTGCGAAAGGGAAAGATAATCCAAGTGAAGTAGTAATAAAAGAAGAAGTAATCAAAGAAGAAGTAGTCATAAAAGAAGAAGTGGTGGTTAAGAGGTTAGAGTCACTGGAAAGAACATCTACAGTTCCCGTCAGCTGTGTTGAAGGAGACAACACAGGCTCGCAACCTGCCAAAACGGAAGGCGTTTCCAAACTGCCTGTCAGTTGTGTTGAAACGAAGGCCGCAGACGAGGGAATGTTTTTTTCAGGGGCAACTTTACGGAGGTCTCCTAGGGTACCCAAGGTCAAAAAGGAGTTTGTTGAAGCAAGTCTGCAGGTACTGTAGCTGCTTAAATTTTGTATGGGTCATGTTAATTAAAGCTTCATAGCAGTTAAGGAATGAATGAATGAATATTTTCCCATAGACTTGAAATGTAATTCAAATGTAACTGTATTTTGGAATATGGTTTTTGTATTTGTTTGTAGTGCAGATATGCATTTTACAGGCTCAGAAGAATTAATCAGCTTTTAAAATTGTGAATTACATTTTTTAATGAGTTAGCAAAGGATTTATCCTAACCATCTCCTTCTCCCAGTCATTATCATCTGATCTACGTGTGGAACGTCTGTAATTTCCATGTATAATATCTCACTCTTTCTTGCCATTTGACTTCTAACATTCCTCTTAAAGCTTTATTCTTGAGTTGGGAACATCTTTTAGATCTGTAGCTTCCTGTCCATGTAGTTTTACAGGTCATACAACACCTAAAATCTTATAATTCATTATATGATTAGAGTGGACCCCTGCCTATTTGCAGTTCTGAATTTGCAGCTTCACCTATTTGTGGAATTTTTCATAGAGAAATATTCACTAATTGCTGTATTTAAGTATTTTCATGACTAAATACATTTTTCATGATAAAACTATTAAAATAGGCAGGTATAAGCATTTTTAGAGGGTGTTTTTGGTGTTTGACCTATCAAAAGAGGCAGTTGTAAGCAAGTATTTGCGGATTTTAGCTCTTCGCGGGGGGGGGCCGGGTTTGTGGTCCCTATACCCCTCAAATCCTGGGGGTCGACTGTGCTTGGAAGACAGGTCCCAATTCAATTGTTTGTTTGTGGGTCGGCTGAAACCTTGACAAGTTTTGAGCTCGTGGGGCCAGGGCATAAAACTTTGCGTCCTATCAGCTATAAATACGCTTGGAAATGTTTGCTTTTTCAGGATGAAAGTTCCTTTCCCGAAGAAATGGATGGTTTCAGGAAGAGGCAGCCAACAAAGGGAGATGTGAAGAGGCCCCTGTGGGACTGCGTCAAGTGTGACGCTATGTTCAGGTGAGAATCCAAGGATCATAAGATCTAAGACTATGATGTTTATTTTTTCTTTGATAATGTCATACCTCAACTACTACTTGTTTTTATTTCTTTTATATTCTTTGAGCTCAGACCTCTCGAATCTTGCAGGACGAAAGCGAGTCGGAATCGACACATGCAGGAGGGACATCTGTTCAAGTGTTACTTGTGCCAGTGGCAAGGTTTGACCAAGACGAGTTACGAGATTCACATTACCACAGTTCACTGCACCCAGAAGGCACGATGTTTGAATTGCAGGTTCGTAAGTTTGACCGATGGTTCATCGTAGTAACTTGTCCATGTTACATTCCAGTTTCCTTTAGAATCTACAATTTGATAGCGAATATTGGACAATTTCCTTAAATTAGATTACCAGATGATGAATATTTTGACGTTTTAGTCATATTTTCTTTCATTCTAACCTGAGGTTTCCTTCATCGACAGGAAAGACTTTGTGAACTACAAGGAATATAAGGAACACATGGAGTCAAGACATCCCCAGGTAATGGCAGACAAGTCAAATGATAATGATTACTGCTCTGAAGGCAGTCCTAGTTTCAAAGAGAGAGTTTTTGAAGAAGAAGAGGAGGAGGAGGATTCTATGTACATGTATGAAACGTAAGTCTTGAATTGCACTTGATTCTGTTTTTCAAGTTTCTTACATTGGAGGGGTTTTGTCTAGTACTGGATCCTTTACTAATGTTTTACTTTATGTTGTAATATTATTGTTGTTATTGTTATTATTATATTTTGAAGATGAACCCTATTCATATGGAACAAGCCCACAGGGACCACTGACTTTAAATTCAAGCTTCCAAAGAATATTATGGTGTTCATATGAAAGAATTAACAAGAGATCACTTATTAGAAAAGAAAAAGTGGATTAAAATATTAATAAATAGATAAAAATGTAAATAAATTATGAATACAAGGAGAATTCATATTTTATATTGTGTAATTGAGTGCCTCGAGATTCATCCACTGCCAGCGTGAAAGTTCAGGTGTACAGTTTTACAAACCGGATGCTAGAGTTGGCCGGCATAAAGCCAGCTTAGCCCTTAGGCTGATCTGCAGACCTTACCCTCTTGAAATTAACTATCTGTGCATTCTACGAGCTGAGGCATTAGGTCATTGAGAATTTTGACAATGCACTCCCAGATCTCCTTTGGTTTTGTTATTTTGATACATTTTAATACATATTTATCTATTTATTCATTTATTTTTTCTTTTTTAATAAGCGACATCTTTCTGTTTTCCTTTTACCCCCTCTTACTTCTTCCTAATGAACGCCATATTCTTTGGAAGCTTGAGTTTCGAGTCAGTGGCCCCTTTGGTGGGCTTGTTCCACATGAATAGGGTTCATCTAATGAACAGTAATATTAATAGCTAAGTAATCCGAGGAATTTATAACAGATGGACCAGATTATTTACAAAAACTTAGCATGTAACTCACACAGGACTTAGTATACTGTATTGGCAACTGGCTTGATTTCCTCCATCTTGACAGTGACCGTAAGGAAATCATAAGACCGGAATGGGAGAGGTTGCAAGAAGGAAAACGTGTCTGCCCGTACTGCGGTAAAAAATTCGAGCGTCACGGCCGTTTCATTCGACACATCAACTTCCACTTGGGAAACAAAGCCTTTAGGGTGAGTTTCATGAACTCGAATTCTTGTAGGAACCCTCCATTTGATTTTTTATGTGGTTTAGGGCATTGCTATGTAGCAATCAGTGGGATAAGGACTTGATTTAAAGTGTCCTCTTATCGTATTACTGTACTGTAACAATATTTTCCCAGTAGTTATTTTGAAGAAAAGACTTAAATACATTTGTTTAGATGTGAGACAAGTTGTCTGTGTTAATATAATAGAAATATTATTGTTTTGATTATAGTACTTGAAGAAAATACCATAATATATCTCTCTATATATATGCAATATATATACAGTATATTTTTTGTTACTTAGAAATATTTATGCAGAAAAGGTAGATCAGTAGCACTGTCGGACGTTGGAGAGATTAGATTTGAAGTAACAAATATTGGAGATTATAATTGTTTTGATATTTTTGATATTTCCAGTGTAAATTCTGTGAAAAATGTTTTGTGGAGAAGAGCGGATTGAAAGCACACGTCATGACGCACAGGCCAGTCAACGAGCCTTGCCCACAGTGCGGAAAGATTTTCAAAACGCATCGCACGTTGACGCGACATCTCCGCACTCATCTGAACATGCTGTACAAATGTGCCCTCTGCCCCAAGGAGTTTCGACACGAAGAGTCACTCAGAGTTCATAAGAAGACGCATCAAGAGGGAGGTGAGACGTTTAATTATTTATAAGATTACAAAACTGAAGTAATGCTAGGTTAAGGTACCCCATAGTTGGCTGGTGCCATCAGTGTACCTCCTGTTGTGCACTGTAGGCATTACTTTAGGTTCTTTGCAGCGTCCGTTCGGCCCCCAGCTGCAACCCCTTTCATTCCTTTTGCTGTACCTCCGTTCAAATTCTCTTTCTTCCATCTTACTGTCCACCCACTCCTAACAATTGTTTCATAGTGCAGCTGCTTTGAGGTTTTCCTGTTACACCTTTAAAGCCTTTTTGCTCTCAATTCCCTTTCAGCACCGAATGACCTCACAGGCCCCATTACTTTAAGGTACAATATTACATCAGTGATTTGGAACTTCTTTGGTTTCAGCTTGCAAGAGACATGTTGGATTCTTCCCAACTTCAAAGGGATGATCTGACATCCCTTTCAAAGGAATCTGAGAATAGGTTTTTCCGATCCAAACAAAGGCTTAAGGCAGTTGTTTGTCCATAAAAAAACACCATGAATTCATTTCTCGCTAAAGTGGTATCTTTTCAGGGAGTGGGAATGTTTGTGGGTACTGTGGCAAGGACTGCAAAACACCCTATTACCTACAGTTACACATGACCAATAAGCACGAGGGACTGAAATACAGGTGCAAGGTGTGTAATCGTTCCTTCGAGTGGAAGCAGAGTTACCACAAGCACATGGTCATTCATAATGAGAATTCGGGTGAGTCTGAATATTACTGATTCTAGCCTTGATACCTGGAAGTCTCTGTTGAAGAGCATTTACATAAATCAAAGCCCTTTTCTTCCCTGTTAAGATATACATGAATTCATTGCAGATGACGCTGTGAAATTCACGCGTGGTGTGGCCTTCCGTAAGCCCCATGAGTACAATCGTAGTAGTCAGGCGAAGAAGTATTCTTGCAACATCTGTGGTATGTCATTTGAATGCTTTTATTGTGCTTTGAGGAAATCTGTGGATTCAAGTGCAGTATTTTATTATTTAGTAGATTGCTTTTCGATACTTACAGTAAACCCCCCCGTATTCATGGGGGATGCATACCACACACACACACACACACACACACACACACACACACACACACACACACACACACACACACACACACACACACACACACACACACACACCCTCTTGCGAATGGCTAAAATCCGCAAATACTTAAAACCCCTCTAAAAACACTTAGAACTGCCTATTTTGATAGTTCAAACACAAAAAAAATCTCTAAAAATACTTATACCTGAGTATTATAATAGTTTTATCACAAGAAGCGCATTTAGTCATGAAAATGATGTGAAAATACAGTCATTAGTTAATATTTCCAAGTGAAAAGTACCGCGAATGGGTGAATTTTCCGCGAATAATGTGTACATATTTCACAGAGAAATCTGCAAAGAGGTGAGTCTGCGAATCGTGAGACCGTGAATACGGGGTGTTTACTACTTTTCGAGAATAGTGTGAATATTACTGAGAATGGAAATGGATATTGTGACTTCAGCTCTGCTTAGCATTTCTGCACTTGGTGTACACACAAGCTGTCCTGTCCAACATACAGTACCTCTCTTGTCCACCTGTTACCACTGACATCACATGGTTCTCAGAACCAGTCTCTTGAGACTTCTGTTCTTGGCAGCTTCAAAATCACTCCTTTTGGTTACTAAATAGGTTAAAGTTAAGTATAGCTTAGTTTTACCAGACCACTGAGCTGATTAACAGCTCTCCTAGAGAGGGCTGTCCTGAAGGATTAGACTTATTTTACATGCCTAAGAACCAATTGGTTACTTAGCAACGGGACCTACAGCTTATTGTGGAATCCGAGCCACATTATAGCAAGAAATGAATTTCTATCACCAGAAATAAATTCCTCTAATTCTTCATTAGCCGGCCGGAGACTCGAACTCAGGCCTAGCGAGTGCTAGCCCACAACTCTACTGACTTGCCAAGTGAGGAACTGTTACTAAATAGGAGTTATGTAGAATTTATGAAGAGAAATAGTCGGTAATTAAATAAACCTCACCTGTCGTGGGAGAAATTTTTACTTTTTTTTTTTTTTTACTATGAATTTGGATGTGACCTAAATATATTTGACCCAGTAAAAGAAAGAAAAGATAGAGGTATCATATATTCTGTTCATGTTTCCTGTAAAATTTCATGGATTGTTCTGCCTGTATAATAAATATGTTAGCCTCTAGCTCGTCCAACATTCTTGCTCGTTTAACTACCTCAGTTATATTCCTTCCAGGCAAGTGGTTTCAGACGGGAAACATCAGAGACAAACATGCTAAAACTGTGCACCAAGAACAGCGTGAGCATATGTGTCCGCAGTGCGGTGCCCTCTTCAAAGCGAAGTCGTATTTGGACCAGCATTTAGTGCAAGTGCATACGACCAAAGAGAGAGTCAAGTGCCAGTAAGTGGATGCTCATTTTTATCATTTTTTCACGCATGTTCGTAGAGTTCTAATTTGTTAAACTCATTTTCATTATGATGGTATTGTCATGCTAATAATTTAGTATTGGAAAGTCATTAGGTCCCCTGAATGGCAGTGTTAACTTGGTGAAACAGGCCAAGAATTTTATCACAACTAGGAGTACACAACAGCATTAAATTTATGTAAGTAAAATGTACGACTTTTATGAAAAATGTTAACCTGGTATTTGGAGGGACAAAACTTCCACTTCCGAAAGAGAGGAAGGTTGTTGCTCTGACAGTTCAACTAATGTCTAGGTAATTTTGTGGGTCTATATATGATCTCCACTATGTTAAAACACACAGCTCTCACAGGGCTGCTACATATTCTCCAAATATGGAAAAGACATGGTTATTTTAACTTAGACTTCATCCATACAGTAAACATCATGAAATGCAATGTACAGAGTTTCTTTAAGTAACTCAACCTACAATAACAGAAGTGACTTATGCTATGAATAAGCTCCTAAAACTTTTTCAGGACTTGCGGGCACGATTTCAAAACGGAGGCAATCTTGAAGAGCCATATCAAGTTAGTTCATAATACCACAAGTGGCAAGTATGCTTGCCAGTTGTGCAAAAAGACTTTCTTCGCTCCAAAAGATCTTGCCCGTCACAACAAGGTACAGTACTGTACAAAATATTTTCTTTGTGTATTTTAATCTTAGTATGACAGTTCAGCAACTGAATCTTTGAATATACAAGTAATGCCACACTTTGAGTAAAGTTCAGTGGACCAAGTTATGGTATAAGTTCAGCTTTCTGGCCCAGGCATATAATTATCATGTTAGTTTCCACAAACTACTCACACAGTTTAAGAATTGTACAGTTTGCTGAAATGTTCTTCAAAATTAGCTGGATATTTATCTTGAAGTTTCACCCAGAAATAAGGTTTGGCTGAATTATACTTATAAGATGTTTTAAAAAAAATTTTAGATATGCATATCCTAAATTGTCTTTTTAAGCAGTAATGAGAAAAAGTTCGTATACGTAGGAGGAGCACTTCTGTATGTATATGAACTTTCGTAAACTTTACTGGGGATAGTATAATTAGAACCAGTAAAAGTTCCTGCTTCATATGTTTTCGATACATTAATGTAATTTGAATATATGATAGGGTCTTATAGTAGTCCTTGCTACAGTCATGTATATTTTAGCCCAGTAAATTCTCTTGTAGTGTGTAACTTTTAAAGCTTTCAAGTTTCTCAGATGGTTTCTAGCACGGCAGGACCACTGTACTTGTAAATGCATTGAATTGTATATAATTATATTCTGATGATTTTTTCAAGGTCCACACCGGCGAGAAAAACCACGTTTGTCCGATCTGTCGCCGTTGCTTTTCACGTAAGGACAACATGACCTCTCACCTTCGCACTCACTCGAGAGAGAGTGCACAGGAGCAGTTGCCGAGCGTTGAGAGCACTGCTGAGGCAGCTAAGGATGCACCGCAGTCTAGCCCTCAAGAATCACTGCAGTTGTTGGGCTTAACGCCCGATGGTCCATCTTCCACTTCGATCAGTGCTTCCAGCAACCTCCAGTCTGTCAGCACACCTTCTTCCAACATTATGGATTCGGTTACATCTCTGGTTTCAGGCAGCATCACCTTCTCTGCTGTCCCTCTACCCTCCATCTCTCTGCCATCCAGCATATCGAGTTCTCTTCTCGAACACCGTCGTGTACTCAAACAGTTCACCATCGTCTGCATGCATCGTCCTGTCCAGCAAACCCTCGTCATCCACGTTACCTGTGGTGGTATTCTCAGGGTCAGCTGTTTCCAACAATCACATGCTTTCACATTCACAGCCTGCTTTGAGCAGTGTCTCCCTTGGTAATATACATTCCAATATGAATGATTTCCCAATAAGCCCTCCTTCAACTTCTCTGTCAAACCTGTCTTCAGTCACAACTTTAACGTACTGCAATAATGGTATTGTTTCTTTGCCACCCTCATCATCCAACACGTTGTACACGGCATCGACTCATCAGGCGACTTCCTCCGCACCCCACCTTTCTCTTTCCTCCATAATGCCTGCGTCCTCCAGTACACACGACACGTGCGTGGAATCGGTGCCGCAGGACACGTCGGTGTTCAATCCAGCTCTCCA
Organism: Macrobrachium rosenbergii; assembly: GCF_040412425.1. Lineage (NCBI taxonomy): Eukaryota > Metazoa > Arthropoda > Malacostraca > Decapoda > Palaemonidae > Macrobrachium > Macrobrachium rosenbergii. Next base: position 1,324,388 of record NC_089766.1, read on the forward strand.
CGCAGAGCAAATTGTACTCGCTGAAGAGGTCCTCGCGTCAACTTCGGCGATTTCCTCACAGCCTTAACAGTCCCATGTGTAACTAGGGATGCAGCTAAGTAACTTTGGTGAAGAGTTACGACAAATGTCGATCTAACCGAATTATTATTATAACTTTTCCCGGTGGCTTTCCAAAGTAACTCATGTAAAGTCCAGAACATTGTTGACGCTTACTAGATCTTTTAGCTAAAGAGCAGCAGTCTGCCTCTTGTTGAGCTTACCACTTGAGGACCATTTCTGACCCCTGGGCCCATAGCACATTATCAGTAGTCAGTAGTATGTGGTCATTGCAGGAAAAATGAAGGTCATGGAAATGGAATATTTTTTCATATTGAAAAGATTGTCTGTCAGCAAAGAATTGATTCTGTTCGGCTCCAAAAGGCACATGAAATTTCCAGTCAAAATAAGACCACCCGTCTTGGGTAGGCAGAGCCATCTGATTCTCACTTGTCTGTGATTCCGTAAAGTATTTTGGCTGTTTTGAACCCCTGCGCTTGCAGTATCATATAGCTTTGTATTGCAGAGCTTATTGTTTTTAAATATTTATGGCATTTATTCAAAGCCAGCAGACAATTTCTTTTGCTAGTTTATCCCCTGTGATTTAACTTTACTCAATTTTAGGCCATGATCCTGTCAGTGCTACAACTCCCACTGACATGTGTAATGTGGGTTTGGTCTTTGTAATATAACAATAGCATGCTGAAATTTAACATTGTATAGGAAAAATTAAATTGTATATTACTTTCTTCTAGTCACTCTCAGTTCTGTATCTCATATTTTTTTACTATATGTTGTGATCTGTCAAATTTACTTTCATTTGGCAGTTTGGGCCTCAGTGTGGTCTCTCGCCACACCTGCCGTACTCCGAAGGCCCATCGCAAGTTTCAGTAAGGTCACAGAAGCATCTTACGTTCACGGGTAGCTTCTAACCTTCTTACTGATCATTCCCAGATCTTGGTGTTGGGATGATTCACCTGTGGGTTGATCAAATCTCAGTCCAATGTTTTCTGTGAAAAGAATGTTATACTAGAAAACGATTTTATGGAGGGAACTGATATTCTCATTGCAAACTCGGCACGTTACAGTAATCCATGACTGGCTGACATCAGTCCCACGCGAATCTCGTCCATTGCAGGAAAGACGGTCACAATATGTATGAGGTCATTTATGTGGAAATCTGTAATCCTCTTTATGTGCATTTCAAATCCCATGCCACTAGTCTTTTCGTTGCTCTCATCCTGCTTATATTTCCTTGATGCAAAATTGCATCGGGTTAACCCCTGCTTCTTAGTTTTCCTTACCCCTCCTTTTCTTGGTTCAGAATCGGACTGAAAGGCTGTCCTTTTTACTTAGTTATAAATGTTATATTCAATCTTGTGTAGTTTTCTTGAAGGAATTGCATTTATAAAATGTTTTACCTTTTATTGGTGATTTTTACCGGTTGTATATTGGCACAATAAATGTACACATTTATTAATTTTGTAATGTCTGTCTGCTAATTCTTTTTTGTGTTCATTACTTTGAATATTTTTGTGAGGTTCAGTTTTTTAAATTTTTGTCCATTCCTTTAAAAGTTACACCTGTCATCGCACTTGAAGTGTCAGAATTTGAGACAGGCTGTAGTCTATAATGCCAATTTTATTCTTTGTACTTTGTCTTTTAGTGAAAAAAATTGCATTTTCTTTACATTTTATACCTGTGTATTAACCACTACTGTCATAAATGGTTTTATTTCAGCTTCTCCCTGTATGGAATCAAACATCAAGTCTCTGTCTTTCCTGAACTCATATCAGGTCTGGGTCACCATTTTTTCAGATGATTTCCCAGGCCCTCTTGTACTTCCACATCTATCTCTGTTGACTGGTTAATTTGTGAAAGTGTGGTATTATTCTAGATATTCCTGAGGGTTTTCCAACTTCTGCTTTTTGTATTGTTCGTCAGTCCCTTTTGTCATGCCAGCAGCCTCCATTTCATGTTTATTTTCTCTACTCAGGTCTTCAGAATGCTGCCTGAAGTCATTCCATTATTTCTTTAAGCTTTTAATTTCTGCTTTCGAAAATGTCTTTCATATTCTTTTACCCATTTTGCATCTTTCCTCAGATACTTTGCTAACCTGAAGATGTCAGCTTTGTCCCTCCTGTGACTCTTCTACTTAGCTTTTGTCTCCTGTCTTTTAGCCTTCCTCCTTTTTCCCCGTAGGGGGTTAGTAGCATCAGTGCAGCTCATGTGGTGCACTGTGGGCATTACTCAAGGTTCTTTGCACCATCCCTTCGGGCCCTAGCTGCGACCCTTTTCATTCTTTTTACTGTACCTCTTCGTATTCTCTTTCTTCCATCTTCCTTTCCGCCCTCTCCTTACTATTTATTCATAGTGCAACTGCGAGGCGTTCCTCCTGCTACGCCTTTCAGACATTTTTACTGTCATTTTCCATTTCAGCGCTGAATGACCTCATATCCTTCTACTGATGCCCTTTGTATGCCCTCTTTCAGCCGTTTCTCTTGACAATTATTTATGGCTTTTTTCCAGATACCTGTTCTTTATACTCATTAATTATCAAGACATTTTTTGTATAATGTGTTTTTGAAGCATTTCAAGTGATTAATTGCAAACGATAGATGCAGACAGTTCATGCTACTTGTAATAATCTCATAATCTCATGACACAGAAATGTAAACAGATGTTCATTATAGTCACTGCTACGACTAATGTTTGGCCCCATAACGGGTAGATGCTCAAGATGTCATCTGTATTAGCGATTCACAAAGGGAGGTGTATAAAAATTGTACAGACTGTAACCGGTGCTACTTCAAAGAGCTAAAGATATATAGTATATATTTTAAATAAACAGATTTATTGAATTTCTCTTGTAACGTCTTTTGCTTCCTTAAGGAACTGTACAGATTTTGGCTTTGTGAATCCATTTCAGTTTAGCTACTTCAGTACAATAGGTAGTTGCCATTTCTTGGCTGTAATGCATAAAATTGTTGGAGATATGCCAACTATATTATGTGTGATATTTAGTATGGCTACAGTAGTTGTGTCGTCCTGCAGACTTTCGGAATCGAAGCTCATCACAATGTGGTAGAGAATGTGGATCAGTTACACGAGTCCGTGACGTGCACGTGATGAAGACTGGACAAGAAAAAGAACGTTTAAAAATGAGACTGCAAAGAGTACGAGTACAGAATAGATATTCTGACGGTGTGAGGTTTAAAAGAGGACATCTTGAAACACCTGTGCAGGACCAACTTAAAGAATGCAAGATGAACAGTCAGGGACTACCACAACTTAGCCCTAGGACCCAAATAGCGACAAAACTGTTAAATCACAGAGAAGTGTCTGGATCCTGCCCTCTGATGGCTGGACATACCAGTTCACAACTGAAAGAGGAGGGGGTCCAGGTATGAGTCCAAGACCCCCCCACCCCTCGCACAGAGCTCACGAGAAAATTTATGGATGTGTCTGTCTCAGAAATCAAGAGGGTGACAGAGGAAGGGGTGAAGGATATTGGAGTCTACTTGGTGGTCCTTTCTGTAGATAACAGCTGGTAGCAAGCCTGCAAAGAATGCCCCTGGATTCTCTAAATCCTTCACAGCCTGTGGGAGCAAGGAGACTAATCATTGGTCGCCAGTGATGTCTGCTTTGGTAGTGGCAAGGGTTAAGTCAAACAAACACAGTGTTCCTGCGCTATCCTTCGCATTGTTAACCTCAACTACTAGAAAGCACTTCTGTATTCAGGTGATGTGGACATGACACCAATAGGATTGTAATGAAACTGTGGATGTAAGTGCATTCTGACTGACAAGATGAAAAACTTGCAAGTGACCAAATGAAAAATGGGAACTCAAGTGCAGAGGTGATAAATAAGGGAAAAATATTTTTTCATTTTTTATTTTATAAATCAGATATTTACAATACATTAGAGTATCAGAAAACATTTAGGACTTTTCTTTTTGAATAAAAAAAGGTTAAAAAGGAAAAGAGAAAATAAACTCGCAACCTGACACCTCATGCCAGGATTTTAAAAAAGCCACTCCGTAAGGGATAAATAAGTCTATAACTGCCAAAATAATCTAATAGATTCAACTAGCTACGAGTCTAAATATTTCATGCATTGCCATCGCGGCATGATCCGTCGTTCAGACGACCTTGAGAGAATGCATCAAAATTCAAACCCACGTAATCTGCAAAACCAAGTTTGCATGCAGATGCCCTCCGAGGCACCGGCAGCCACACAGTACAGGCTGAAATTCCACTCAAGGAGTAATGCATACCATAGAGAATCTGAAGCATTAAAACATTTATAACTTGTATGAAAACCCAAGTTGGAATCTACGTACAGACATGGGCGCCGCTACGCGTCCCTCTTCTCCGAGTTATTTCTGTAGGGCTTAACAAATATCTCACCATAATAAGGCAAATAGAGACATAGCCAGCGACGTTCACACCCCTTGTTAGAGAGAAGTGCGGGATACTTCTGTCGGTACTTCAGCAGGAGTGTTTAGTAAGGGGCAATGCAAATTTTGGCCACGGCACAGCAAATGTCTCAAAAACCTTCCCTGGCAAATTAATGTGCTCGTTTTCCTTGCGGACACTAACGTTGAGGCCTTTCTCAAATAAACGAAAGCTCGTAGCATTCTCTTTATGTGTCCGAGTTCATCCCTTCCTGCACATCAAAAGCTAAACACGGAAATTATGAATACTGATCATTTAAGCCTCTAATTCCCAATCTATAATATATATATATATATCGGTAAATTCCTGCGTAAGGTTCGCTAATAGAACTATCAAACAAAAAGTGCAATGCCTTACTGAAAACCCCCACCAGATCCTACTATCACATAGGTCATTCATGCTTCCAAAAGAAACGGGTTGTCACTACACCACCTGCAACGGCAAAGGTTTTTCTTCCATTCTTTCACTGCAACTAACGACCATCGTAAGCATCTTTTGTAGAAGTGTAGGGTCATTTGATTGCAATAACATTGCATTATCCTCAACGGTGAATTTCGTGCTTCGCCTCGAGCGTTCAACCCTAAAAAAGCTTGACTACATCCTGGCGATTTCCTAAATCTAGAATTACTGCCTAGCGGTTACAAAGTACCGAAATGAGCTGTCCGTATTATAAAAAATAAATTAAAATCAACAGTGCTACACTGGGCTCAGGTATCTATACTTCTTTTCACTCAACTGTATACATTTAAGGTATGAATGTCAGTCTGTCCTACTTCTGCGATTATTATTATGCCAAATAATTGTACAAGAGATTCTCTTTAAAGAAAAAGGACCTGACGCAAACTAGACTGAAATCTCACTTGGTAAACGCTAACTGTCTTCACAGAGCGTCCAACGGAAAAACCGGAGCGATGAAATCTTTGTGCGACTTCCTACAAAAAAGTAACAATTTTCTTCATAATCTGTCAGTCTTTCAGTGTTGAAAGTATCGGACAATATGATTTCCATCACTGGCATTTCACCAATAAGTTGAAAATAAAATGGAAAATAATTCTGCATGGTTTCTTGAGCAAATGAAACCATGCACAAAAAAAAAAAAAATTGGTAGGATGCACACTAAAAGACATCTGGGAAAGGAAAAGGATAATGGGGTGGGGGGTGGGAGATAAACATTTAAAAAACCACTGCATGTTAAAAGCACACAATACTAACCCTAAGTCGTCAAACAAGGGAAACCTATAACAACGAGAGTTTTAAGTACAGTACTCTATAAAAAAAAAAATATTACGCAAGAGTCACAACGTTAAAATCTGCTGCCACTACGTACCTCGCTTAAGGAGAATCACATTTTGACTATACTTAACTGCCATATGAGAGAATCTACTCGAATTCCTTGAGTGTTCTGTTTAGAGAGAGAATCGCTATGCTTGCTACAAAAGATGCTTAAAACTGCCACGGAGAGCGTAAGTTCAGCCTTGGGAAATTCCACGAGCTACAGCCTCCCTACGACGTCATGCCATCTACACGGGGGGAAGGGAGGAGGGAGGGAGGGACAAACATCGTCTTCGTATGAACCGACCCAACCACTAAATCTGTTAGCGTTCAGTAGTAGAAAATTTGTTTTGCTATTACAATAAGGTATCTGGATGAAGTTTTCCACATAATCATAAAAAAGTGTGACACTTCTGGAACGTTATCCAAGACATAAAAAATATTTGATTGGAATTTTTTTTTTCCCCTAGATTCAAGTACACCTTTACAATATGAAACTGTTAACAGATTTCAAAGGATAAATCCTACGTAATGGTGAGGATAACAATAATGATGACAATGAAATAAAAGACACAGGAGAGGCCTATCTGCCAAACTCGACGTTTGGCTGTAAACTATATGATTTGTACAGATTCCCATTTTTTTTTTTTTAAATTTAAGCTAGGTATGTTTATTACATCACATGTAAATGTGTAATGACTGTATTATTTGTTTATAAAATACATCCATACATTATGCCAACGATAAATGAAACGTGGAATTAAGTAAATTAATTGCAAATAACATGAAAGCTTTGAAATATCATTCAATGTTAAAATTATGTCAGAAAATATTGCTGCGCTGAAGAATGAGACCCTTATTTGTAACAAGTAGAAGGAGGAGTCAGAAGGTAGAGGAGGAGGAGGAGGAGGAGGAGGAGAGAGGAGAAGACAGAGGTAGATGAGACAGTCAAAAGAGGAAAAACCTAGTGTGTCTATATTACTTTAGAGTACTGAGCACTTTCTCTGTCTTCTCTTCATTGGTTCTGGCCGGAGAACTGCTCTTACTGCTTCATCAAATACCTGCAACGGAAAGGAATGCAATATAAAATTTTCTGTATTTTTATGGAATTCTTTGTGTTTACAATGTTGTTGGTTATGCCAGGAGAGTTGTGTACTTACTTCCCTTCAGTGCAGTGCTTGCAAATATACACAATGGAACGTTTTTCTGCGTTTGTTTTGTTTTCTACTTCATACAAAGTGAAGGGGGTTCATTATTGACATTAAAAATACCCAAAAGGGTACGTAGGGAGAAAAAGGTTGAAAACCCCTGCGCTAGGACCTACGAGGTCCTCCAGCACTTGAAGGGAAATTGAGAATAAAAAGGGTTTTAAAGGTGTAACAGGAGGAAAACCTCGGAGCTGCACTATGAGACAGTTGTTAGAAGACGGTGGAAAGTAAGATAGAAGGAAGAGAATATGAACAGAGGTACAGGAAGAGGAATGAAAAGGGTTACAGCTGAGGGCTGGAGGGACGCTGCAAGGAACCTTAAGTAATGCCTACAGTGTACCGTGCGAGGTGCACTGTAGCACTACCCTCTCCTACAGGGAATACCAGGACAGGAACAAGAGGAACCTGGAATTATCGGCAAATGGGAAGGTGACCCCAACAGATGCATGATGACCTCTCGACCTAAAATTGGTAAGTAATAATAATCACTCTTAGAAAACTTGTCTGTTCTTATCATGCATAGCACCAATTTCCAATCAGTTCATAATTTTAAAATCACATTTTTATAAAGTTGTCCAGCTATTTTACAGTACCGCGTCAAAATTTAATTCACCTTTTACGAATCAATTCATCGAAAAATTTAAGCAACTCATTTAGGCTACGCACCAAGTTTAGATTAGTACATTCATCACATACCCATGTGACATATTTATGAACAGAGTTTGGATCCATACTAAATCTATAGATGAAAAAATTTTAGTCTCTAGTTCATGCTGCCCTTTGTGATACCACAGTCAATAAATCCTATCAAACTTCTGGCAAATCTCACCTGTTTTAAACCTCTCTGTGTTAGAGCAGAGCACTCCATGTATTTCACTGCCCGTATTTTATTAGAGAGCTTTTGGCCCGCTTCTCTCTTGACCGGCGACTGACCCTGGTCGGAGAGTAGCGCGAGCGTTTCCTTATCTTCTCGTAAATCCATTTTTGTGCCTGCAAAGTGACAGGTTTCTTTCAAGTTGGTTTGGACATGGAATTACTAAAATATGACGATAAAATTACGACTCAGATGTATCTTAACTGAAATTTATCTACAAATAACTGTCAATGGCTGATTAAATGACAGGTACATGTACTGTACAACTCTCAGACTTGCTGAGAGAACCAGGCCATAAATGTGGGATGAAAACTTGTGTGATAAAGTAAAAGATGTTGGACAGCTACATGGGAAGTTCTTTGTGCCAATGTGAGATTCAACAAAATTACAATACTTATCACCAATTTTCATGCTGTGTGGAATAAAAACTCTAAGCTCATAATCACAAAAGTGAATATTTAGGAAAATATAAAAGAACCTAAGATGTGCCTACGACTTACAGTTTACGTTGCATGAATACATTTAGATCGAGTACTTACCAACAAGTATTATAGGTGCATCTGGACAATGGTGTTTAATTTCGGGATACCACTTAGATGTAACATTCTCAAAAGAGGAAGGGCTGACTACACTAAAGCATATAAGAAAGACATCCGTCTGAAAGAAACAAATAAAAATTCATAGTTTATGTTACACTGTATTACTGAATGGTCAATTTCACGTCAAAAATATCAAGTATACCGACAAAAATAAAGGAAAAAAAATTACATTCCAATTACACAGTGTTAAGCCATTTTCAAATCATATTGCCTACAAAAAATGACAGTCGGAATTACCTGTGGATACGACAAGGGTCGTAATCTATCATAATCTTCTTGACCTGCCGTATCCCATAGACCTAAACTGACTGGGATACTATCTACCACCATTGGTGCTGAATAATTGTCGAACCTGAAAAAACAATTTGTATAAACACACGACACTATACTGTACAATGTTTCTACGCATCTCGTGTTTCTTGTCAATTTAGAGATCAAGTCATAATTCATGTTATCGATTTGCAAAATCACAAATTTAACTTATTGACCTTTGTGGCCATGAACGCAGAAAGCTGGCACCATTCTTAAAAGGTACTCTTAAATTTTTATATTTTCACGTACACAACTTGACATTGCACGCACGTACAATGCAACAACAGTATAGCAATTACAATTACGTGAATCACCCAGCAACTCACACTGTGGGGACGTATTCTTTAGGGAAGGAATCTGTAGTGTAAGAGATGAGCATGCAGGTCTTTCCCACGGTTCCATCCCCCACCACCACACACTTGATGGGACGGCCAGACGACATCTTGGATTATCTCTAGCACACCTGCGAACCAAGAGGACCTTCTTGAAAAACCTAAGAAACAAAAGTCTACGCAATGTCAATTGTCACAGGGACTATTAACTTGAAATACAATTGTATGTCACAGGTTTAAGATAGTATTTCGTGGCTGGCAACACATATCAGGTCAAAGGCACAATTGCTTGAAAGTCATATTAAATTTCAAGACACGTCTGATCTTTCTTCATGAAGGCTCGTGGGGGATCTTTCCCTTTCTAATCCAAACTAGGATTATAACTTTATTGTCCACTAGATTAACCCATTCTTTACTTATTTGAAGCCAATAGGATCCTCAATCAGTCAGTTTATTGTCATTCTTTGATTCGTCACCTCATATTCCATTTGCTTTCAGAACAGTTACAATGCTACCGGGTGGTTCAACTTTTATAATTAACCCTTGCTGCAATTTTCATGTCATAAACAAATCCCAAAGGCCAGCCTCACAAGCGTCAATGTCACATTTACCTCCCCACCCCGATGTTCCTGCTGTATTATCCTTTCATATTTAACCTGCTACAGTCTGTCCTGCATTCTTCCGTTAAAAGCCAATTTTTTCTTCACTTCCCTTACTGGCAAACTCGGAAATTTTGTCCCGCTGGCCCAAGGTGATGCTGGCTGCTAGCTCATCGGTTTACTTGTACTAAAAGCAAACGTAAACTGATGGGTATGCAGGTCAGTAAAGAAAACTTCTGTTCTTAAGCAATTTTTTTTTGTGTATTTGAAGAACAGGTAAAACGAAAACATTTCTCAAGAATGACTCTAAAGAGTTTTAAATGAGCTGTATGTAGTTTAAGAAGGATTGTTAATGAAAAAACTTTGGTATAGGGAGACAAATGTCCTAGGTCTTAATAGTTTTCCTTATGAGTCCTAATAGGTTTCATCTTTAAAATCTCTTTGCATTGTGCATCAATTTGGACCTGAACCTCTGCATATGCAACAAAATTTCCTACTTTACACATACATAGAGTAAAATAAATACCACACTACCATGCCAAGAACACTACCATCATATGCCTACTGTAGCCATCCAAAAACACTATCCACATGAACACTGGGGGTTATACTGTGTAGATATCCAAATAATCATCAATAACGACTCTGCAATCTATTAGTTTTCAACTGATCAATAAGCAGCTCTAAAATAATCATTAGGTTAAAACTTCATGACCAGAATCTATGGATTTCTGTATGATGCTATAAATTAAAGGCGTTGCATCAAAGTTTATGGAGGCAAAGCCCTGGAGACTCAAAATACACCCCAAAACTGTAGACAGAAAAGGTGATGACTCATGAACAGAATCATTATAGAAAGTAGACAATACTTGCAAGAAATATTAGAAATATGCTAATACAAGAAAGTAATGGATAAATACATAAAAATCAAAACATAAAAAGCATAAAAAAAGCAAGATTAAATGCTGGGAGAGTGAAAAGCCCAGCCAAGACGTGCAAAGACCCTCCTATGAATAAATGTTCAAAAAACTGGGAAAAAATATCCAAGAGGTGAAGTCTATGCTAATAAGCCAAATTCTGGTGGAATGGAATGGAATGGAACATAGAATTTAGGCCAAATACTGGGACCTATGAGATCATTCAGCACTGAAAAGAAAACTGAGAGTAAGGTTTGCAAAGGTGTAACAGGAGGAAAACCTTGCAGTTGCATCCATCTTATACAAAAAAGGAAACACCAGTCAACATTCTAGGCTAATTCATAAAGTAACGTCACTACAGAAACAACAGCTATATAAGTCGCGGAAAATACAGAAAATAGATGTAAAGCGACCATGTGCCGAGGGATGACGGCATAGGGCGGCCTAACGCTCAATGAACGAGTTTAGAAGGCAGCGATGCAAAAAGAAAAGCCTATGACTCATCTGTAAGTGATATGTAGCTATATTAGGGATGGGGTATGAGCTTAGTACCCCCTACAATTACAGTGGGGTACAGCATCTTCCCCTGTGGGAACCCCCCCTTCAAGCCCTATATATATATTCATATAATTAAAGACTATTCTTCCAGTTAGGAAATTTGCCAAGTTTAAAATCTAAACTAAAACTATAATATGGGCATGGCTACGATCAGTACACCAAATCAGCGATGCCCAAAATACGAGCAGCAACCGGGGGAGGGGGGGGAGAGGGGGACCTTTAAATACCCTTAGGAATAACACAACAGTCCCTTACCATGACACCTTCAAGAGGACCACCCACTTAAAAACCCCAGGGGGAAGGCGGATCCTCCTCCAGCCACGCGTGCACAGACTCTTAACCCCCACGAGTGACTAACTGTCAATACCGTGTCCGTGCGCCTGTCTGTAACAGCCTGAGAGACAGACTGTCTGTCTACGATGGGTTGGGTCGTCGAGGGAAGAAGAAATTGTAAACAAACGAAGTTGGTCTCACTTCAGACCCAATTCCAGACCCGTCCGGGTCCTAATTCGGGTTCTTTCCCGCCCCGGGGGGTGGCTCAGGGCGCCCCCTTTCAATTCGGGTGGGGGACCGAGGGGGGTGAAACGGGCCAATTCATTTACCATGAAAAGAAGAGACGAGGGCGACCGTCACCAGTTCCTCATGATTCGACCAGGTGGACTGACTGACTAACTTACGGGAACTTGGACGGTGGTTCTTTTCGGGGCTAAAAATAAACAACGGGAAAAATTTATAATGAGAATTTAATCTGCATATCTCTTTAATTAGCATTGTTGAACTTGAGTTTAATTTCGTGCGTTTGACGGCGATTCTCATCGGCCGTGTTTCGTAAAAAATTCGATAACGTAAACATGAGCCATAGATACGTGAAAAGTTACTAGATGCGTCTGCGATTTTACATTTTGCTTTTCGTATTTCCCAAAATCGGCCATAAAATCTTGCCGCAATTAAGCAATTATCTCATAAAATGAACGATTGTTAATCTGTAAAACTTGCAGCTTTAGATTTACGAAGATGCCGTATAAAGACAACGGCCTTTCAGTTTCAGACGCCCCAATGAGTCATTACCTGTCAAGCCAGATAGTGGGTGGAAGAAGAAGGTTACAATGAACGAGTGACTATTTTAGGGGGAGGAAATACTCTTCTGACCTTTTACTTAAGCCAGCTGGAATCTTTTCCGAGTATTCCGCTTCATATTTCCACTGAAACAAGGCGTTCCTTATTACCCTTAACTCCGTTACAGTTATTCTCACGCGAGTTTTGGTCAAAGAAAGTGTTTAAATATGTCATCACCAGTTTTCACCAGTTAGAAACTTGGCTTCAAATTTGTTTCAGTTTGTTGAAATGTCTATCAGATATATATATATATATATATATATATATATATATATATATATATATATATATATATATATATATATATATATATATATATATATCAAACTTCAGTGATTCTGCATTTCTCTGTCTCCACTGAAATAATTTCAATGATATCATCCTTTCACTCAGTGAGTCAAAAATCTTTTTCAACAGACTTCGTATGGAACGAAGGCGACACGATCCCAATAATAATAATAATAATAATAATAATAATAATAATAATAATAATAATAATATAATAATAATAATAATAATAATAATAATAATAATAATAATATTATTATTATTATTATTATTATTATTATTATTATTATTATTATTATTATTATTATTTTGACAGATAATGAATGCACTACTAGGTCTGAGAGCATTGTGACGACCACGAGAAAGAATTCAGATAACATTATAATGTAAGATAAATCTAGACGTGACTAAGATGTGATATATGAAATAACGTCTAACAAAACATTAATATAAATTAAGAGCAACACAGAGTGATTAAGATGAGCCGATGTAACGAATTCACTCTTGGAAATGAATTAAACTATGCGGCAGAAGTCATGACTCATTTAACATTCAATCCTTGCTTCGAAAACATTGTATCCCGAAAGTGTTCGCCATTTTAGTGTTGTGCGTGTGATATAAAGCTAATGAAAGGCTACGATGCTCTCACTTGGCATCAAAGTAATATGTAAGTGACGCATGTTCTCGTATTCTTTCAATTTAAGTTGTTCCTAAACTTTTCTCTTAAGTTAGAGACCTTTAGAAATGAACACCATGGTCTAGACTTCACTAAAACATTATAAGACTTTTATTGTGATATATTTGTTAGTTTTGTTGTTGTATTTTCAAAGGGTTAACAGAGATTCACCAATTTTTGTCATCTTACATACTTAAAGGAGGAATTCCACAAATGGATACTTATGTCTAAAATTTTGATTTAAATTGATCAAATCTCGTCTACATTTTGAGAAGTGGTTGGTTATAGGAATTACTTTTATTACAGGCCTATATTCCCGGTATCTGTACCTTTGGGTGCTTATAAAGTTCTTAATTAGGTCCACCTTCAATGTGTAAAACATATGCAGTGGCCCAAGAAGTTTCAAGTTTTATATACGTCTTGTACATTTTTTTTTTTTACATTGGTACCTTAGCACTTACTGTCAGTCATTATCAGTGAAGCCTCTGTACAGATCTTGCTGTTAAGGAGGTTGCTCGTTTAGTACAAGATTTATCTGTGCAGAGTGTTGGCAGAGAGGCTGTTGTTATGGCTTTCAGGAACCTTACTTCCTCCATGGGGACCAAACTCATAGATATTATAGATATTTCTGGTTTGGGGTTAGCATATCCATTTTTTTTGTCCTTTTTCTGAGGTTCGTCATAGGCCTATTCATGTTAATGAAACCTTCAGTGGCTTCAGCCCCGAGCTCATGGGAGGATAAAACCTTGGACTTAAATTATGTAAGGGCATGGTTCAAGTTCTCTTGTAGCATAGAACCTATTAGAGAACTTACAGAACTCTTTCCATCAACTCAAAAGACTGGATATCAGGACTGAGTCAGAGTACTGGGAAAAAATATGATAACCACAAATATTTTATAAGAATTTTCAGCAGGTGGATGTCATATTTTCTACAACCCTTCTCTGGTGAATGTCTCAGGACCTGACCAAGAGGATAGGCTGCTTCTTCTTCCAGAATTGATGTACACTGTGGTTAAAATTGCCCAGAAATTGGTATAGTTTGTATATTTACTTTATTATTTATAATATTGATGTTATCATTGGTATTACTGGAGGAATAAAACTGACAATAATCTTCTTCTTGTGTAGGCCTAATCCAGTTGTCAGAGGCATAAGATTGTAGAAGTTTACAAGAAAACACACATAGATTTTATGTCTTCCATTTTTTCTTTGTGTAGTAGCCTTCAGGTAATGGACTCCAGACATAACTATTGCAAAATCCTAAACAAGAAAACACGGGGCTATAAGATATAATTTATATGTGAAGAGGTGTAGGAGGCCTGGCGTGGACATTTTGGTCATTCCTAAACCAACAGAGATGCGCTCTCTCTCTCTCTCTCTCTCCTCTCTCTCTCTCTCTCTCTCTCTACAAAGCTTGTATAATGTTTATCTTTCCAGCCAAGGAATGTTTTGGGGTAATATTGGCATTATGCAGTTTCTTAATAGGAAACCCAGAATAGTGGATTTTAGTGTATTTAATGTATTTGACAGATAAATAATGCAGTTTTTCTTACAATCTATACTGTGAAGTCAGTCTTTATGAGAATTAGTGAAATAACACCATATTTGAAGCTCATCTTAGAACTCTGAGACACTTTGGTGGTTAGGTTAGCTTAAGGCTGAGTTTTTTGTTTGGTTGCCACACTTTTTCAGTCAGTGTTGCCAACGATTTTGGAACGTCAGCAACATGGACTGTTAGGAGAATCACGAATGTCAGAGTAACTTACACCAGGATAGGTTATTCACTGGAAGACAAAAGTAAGGTGGATTCCTGGAATATCACTACTGGAAAGGAGGGAGAGTCAAGATATAAGAAGAATGTGTGGTTTACATAATGTCAAGGAGAAGGCTAGGGAACCCTGAGATACTATGGCCATGTAAGAAGAAGGAGGAGGTGGCGCCAATCAAGAGAGTTAAGAACATGCCAGTTAGTGTGGGGTTTCAGCGGATCAGATGAGGAGGGATATGGGTGAGGTGGGACTGGGGGGAGGAAGAAGATGCAAGAAGTAGATATAGATGGAGAAAGTGGGACTGATAAGGGCGAAAGAAGAAGAAGAAGAAGACGACAAAAGTGAGAATTTGTTAAAGAAATGGATTTAAAAAGTGGTTTGTTTACATAGTTGGAAGGCAGAAGGTCTTATCACCTTGTGGACGACCTGACCAAATTTTTGTAAATGAGGTAAATTTATTTTTAAAATGTCATCTGAATTAGATCTGCCAATTTAAATTAATTCATGAGTAATACCCATACCTCTAACTATCTCTTTTAATGAGAATTTAAATAAAATATGAGTGGAGTAGCAGGAGGTAAAAATGTTCATTATATTGTGTTTTGATATGACACATATTAAGGGTCCTGTCACTGGAAAGTTCAGACTGTTGGTTGGTCAGAGGCTACAGGTCCACTTCAGGCTTCATATACTACCCTTTGGCAGTTTGCAACACTTACCAGCTGCCTTGGGGCAAGAGTTCCCGCTGGCAAAAAGCCAACTTAATATAAAACAAGAGAATATTTTGGTAGTTTGTGGTTCTTTTTGGTCAAAGAGGGATTCGTGTTTTTGTTATAATAATAAAAGGGTCCGATTTCCTATACTATAATGAAGCCTGTGGTTATAAGTGAGAATTGAAAACTGGAGAAGTAGAGAGACTGTTTTTCCAAAACGAAGTAGTAATTTGAACTCTCTCTCTCTCTCTCTCTCTCTCTCTCTCTCTCTCTCTCTCTCTCTCTCTCTCTCTCTCTCTCTCTCATTCAGAGATAAAACCAATACACCAATACAGATAGGATGTTCGTTGAACCATATTTGCTTAGAAATTTCTCTCTCTCTCTCTCTCTCTCTCTCTCTCTCTCTCTCTCTCTCTCTCTCTCTCTCTCTCTCTCTCTCTCTCTCTCTCTCTCTCTCTCTTCATACACTCATTCAGAGAGACAAAACCAGTACAAATAGCATGCTTGTTGAACCATATTTGCTTCAAAATTCCAATCTCTCTCTCTCTCTCTCTCTCTCTCTCTCTCTCTCTCTCTCTCTCTCTCTCTCTCTCTCTCTCTCTCTCTCTCTCTCTCTCTGCTAAACTGTCTGTTGCAGTTGTTGTGATAATGGAATACGATCTCATATATGTTATTTTTGTAACTGATATACTGATAATTCAATGCTGTAATTTTGTCTGTTGATTTCTGATGTACTGTAAGTAACTGCTAATATGTAACTTTGTTTGACGTCTCTGGGCGTAATAAATTTATTAAATAATAAAATAATCTCTCTCTCTCTCTCGCTCTCCATAGACAGATTCAGAGACATGGAAAACTTTACTGATAGTATGTTTATTTTTACTGGTGGTATTCGCATTTAAAAAAAATGCAATGAGAGAGAGAGAGAGAGGGGAGAGACTGAAAAAAATGCAACGAGAGAGAGAGAGAGAGAGAGAGAGAGAGAGAGAGAGAGAGAGAGAGAGAGAAAACCAAACCAACCTCGCCATCCCATCGCCAGAACCAAGAAGAAGAAACGTCATTCAAGAAGAAGCTGAGGACGGGAAGGAAAGCGAGTGACAATTGCTCCGCCTTCCATGACTGCGAAAATCTGGTAATTGTTCGCCATTTCTCGTTCCCCCAACGACCCAGCGACTCGAGACTCGTTCGACAGGACGAATTGCGGTCGAAATACGGCGTCGGTCGAGAGAGAGATAACGAAATACGCCGTTGTTGACGTTCCAGGGTCGACCTTGGTCCCCCCCCCAGCCTGACCCAGCCATTGTTTACGTTTTGGGTTGTGTTTTTTTTTTTTATCAGTTTTATGTCTGTCAGTTTAATTTAAATTTTAAAATCTCCTTAAATTTATTTACTGTTGGATTTAAGGTCTGGTCCTGGTCAGGGATGGGTTTTTATTGCTGGGCCTGAATTTTTTTTGGGGGTGCCCTTGGGGCGACTCGTATTTTGTAATATTCGTTTGATTGTATTTTTTTTATTAATTTTATGTCTGTTAATTTAATTTAAATTTAAAAATTCCATAAATTTAGTTAGTGTTGGATTTAAAGGTCTGGTCTTGCCCAGGGATGGGTTTTTATTGCTGGGCCTGAATTTTTTTTGTGGGGGGCTGCCCCGGGGGCGACACGTCTCGAAAATCGTATATTTATATATATATATATATATTTATTTAACATGAAGCTTTGTAAATTTAGTTAATGTTGAATTTAAGGTCTGGTCTTGGCCAGGGAAGGGTTTTTACTGCTGGCCCTGAATTTTTTTTGGGGGGGAGGCCTGGGACGACACGTCTCGAAAATCATATATTTATATATATATATTTATGTAAGGCTGTCATTCTGATTCAGATTCAGCAAACTACAAAAAGTGGCATTACTCCAATTTTGGATCTGAGTTTGACCGCTGGCTGTGGAAGAGTTTTCTCTGCGGCCCTGAATTCGGGGGTGACCCTAAGCCAAGGTCAGTTGTCATATGATTTAGGGGTGGGCTGTGGAACTCAGCTGTCTGGGCCTGTTATATTTGACCTTAGGCCCCGTTTCAGTCAGTATAACCTTGCAGGGTATTGCACTGTTATTCCAATCTTATAACTGCGAGTACTTGACTGGCCCGTGTTGTATTTTCGAGCCTTTTTTCACCATATTTCTTTATTTAGGCCTTAAAATGTCATTTGGTTGGCCAAAATTTTCAGGTGGGCAGTGCATGCAGTTAGGGTGCTGAGTGAAACCCCTAACCACTTAACGTTAGGTTAGGTTAGGTTAGGTTAGGTTACTTGGCTATACCCATTATGTCTGTATCGGCAATTCGTAGCTTTAGACCCGAACACCAATCATGACCAAAGTAATGTCTAAATTCTAAACTTTAGCTACAGACTGAAAAGTTAGGCGTCAGATTGTAAAATGACATAGGCTAACAGTGTACCACTGTTTGCTTATCAATAAGCAAATCTAAAGTCTGCAAGAGACTGTAAGCTACTGGAGGAAGAGTGAAATTTGCATTTTCCAAAACAAGTAAATTTCATACTTTTTCTTTGAAATTTCAGATAATAATTTAAATGATATCCAGAGCTAGCCAGAATCTCTCTCAATCTCTGTCTTGCATATATATAGGTTTGCATTTTTCCAATTTGTACAGAACTCAGTCTTTGTTTCAGGACACCACTAAGATTGCGAATTATACACAGGCTTATTAATGTAGTCATTTATTTTAATTCATACATTCTATTATAAATAAATTGTCTCTCATCTCTTACAGTTTATGATGGTAGCAACCCATGGGTGGAGGGGAGGTGACCCCAAGAACATGCTTATTGTCCCCACCGAGACGGTAATCAGAGTTGCTGCGGCCGACGATTTAACTGTTTTCGTCACAGCTGGGGGAAGGTTATATGTAGGGCAGTACAATGGCCAGGACCGAGGCACTTTGCAACAGGTATCTGTTGGTTATTACTTCTACTGCCCTGTTTTGTTGCACTAGATCATCATAATGAAGTTTTGTGTACTAGAGGAAGAGTATTTAATTTCTTTTCGTAGGTATAAGATGCAGTATATAGTTGAGTGTTGTTTTATTTGTAGAATGGTGTCATGTTTCAAACCAGGAATTTTTTTCTGCAGTTAGTCTGATGTTACCATGAATTTTGCTCAGACCAGTAAAATGAAGTCTTTAGAAATTAGAAAGCATTTCACTGGGAATGTTCGTAATCAGTATATCGATGTGGTCCAGGTTGAATTGGGAAGCAGATGTGTTCGCGATGCGGCAGTTTACAAAGGACAAGTTGTGTTTGTCACGGACGCAGGAGAAGTGTTTACGCAAGATCTAGAGAAGAAAGAAGTCCATCCACTCCCAGTTCTAGAACCCAAGAAGACATGTACACATGGCCAGGAGGAAAAGGGGCGCAGGGTGAGAGTGCGTTCTGTGGCAGCTGGTTCGGACCACGTTCTGTTCTTGAGCAACCAGGATGAGATCTGGGTTCAAGGAAGGGGACCCGCCTTGGGTGGGTAATTTCGTCTAATACGCGTTTAATTTTTTGCATATAAAAACAATTTACAGTAGTTGATGTAATCCAGCATACAATACTGTATATCTGGCTGCAGTGTTTTGTTTGTTCGTAAGATTTTTTAATACAGAGTCAAGATTTCTCTTCAGATTACAGTTATCAGAAGTTTGTATGTGTCAGGTTTAGACTGAAAATGAGATATTTTTTTAGATACCTTCCTCTTTGTAGTCCTTTACTGATATTATAAGCACTGTACAGTGTTGATAATTTCATTCTTCCATGTGATATTTTTAAAGTCCAGCGTAATGTATTGTATGCATATTTTTCTTGGTATCTGTTACTGCTGCTAGTTTTGCAGTTTGTTTCATTAGCCAGAAAATTTATTAGCGGGTGCTTGAAATTGAAACCATGTCCCTTTTGCTAGGATAATACAGTACTTGGTTTTAAGGAGGAAACTCATGATTTTTCTTGTATTTCAGAGGTAATTTTATAGTGAAAAAATAGAAAGGATGATGGTATTTTGTCTCTCCTCATTCAGGTCTCTTTACCAACAAAATCGAGAACGAAATAACAAACCCCGCCAGAGTCGACTTTTTCAAAGGGAGGAGGGTGATGCAGGTCGAAGCTGGAGCTTATTTCACAGTAGCCTTAGTAGAAGCCTTACCGCCTGTCCATCACGACCCTTCCCTCGAGTCTGACCACCTGCCGGACTTTGACTCCTACGTGCGGTCTTGCGAACAGTGCCGGCAGGAAACCGGCGACCGGGTCCTGTTTGAAGACATAGATGAGTTTGATAAGTGTCCTTTGGGGTTGCTTGTCCGGAAAGATGCCTTTACCGACGGGAGATCCGACCTTCTCTCTCCTGCTCCCAGCCGGTCGTCTCGAAACAGTGTTTTCCACGAGGATGGGGAGTCCTCGGATTATGCCCCAGATGAACTCGACCCGACGTCTGGCGAAGTGTCGTGCGACGGGACGACGCTGAACACCCCGGTGGAACAACGAACGGGCATCGAGTTGAAGGAAATGAGCCGGGTTCATAAACAGAGTGAAGGCAGTGACTTTGAGGTGGTAGACTGCAACGACGAGACGGAAATCGGGAAAGAGGTGAGCGATAGGAAACTGAGTTCCAGTGGGACCTCCAGTTTGTTCATCAATGCCGATGCTGCGCGGCAGTTCATCTCGAGGCAGTTGTCCTGGATGACTGCAACAAGCATAGAACAGGGCGAGCTTCTCGCTGACGAGAGAGTGAACAACAAATACCACATCGACAGTGCGACCGAGCTGATCAAAGAAAACGTCGCGAGTGCAGCTAACAGTGCAGCGAGTTTGGTAGCCACGGGTGTGAGGACTGTCAGTGATAAAGTAGGACAGCTGTCCAGACATTTCAGTAGCAGTGAGGTCGCCGACGGGGAGCTGCACGACCTCTCCCCGGACTCGGATCCTTTCATCCTGGAATCTTCCAGCCAGACCTTGAAACCAAAGATGAGTAAGAGTGAGACATTCAACACCAGCACAGGCAGCTTGCCCCGGAAGTTGTCCGAGGAACACAGTCGCAAGAAGACTCACACTCGTACTGCCTCTGGTGGTTTGAGCTTCCCGAAGCTGGGTAGAGACGGGCTTCTAGCTCTTGATAAGGATCCCAAGCAGGTGGAGAAGAACTCGGGCATCATTGTGGATGGAGGACGTCACATTCTAAACACAGAGGTGAGATGCTGAGGGCTTTGTTTCTTCTTGTTTTTGTGGTTTCTTGATTTGACCTTATTTGCGCTTTGATCATTTAGCACTGAGAAGAACATGTAAGTGATGATTTTGTGGATAAAGTGGTTCCATAAATATAAATGTTTTCATGTAGATTTTTAATGTTTATTGTATATAAACAGCTTTTTACAGAGTTAGTTGCCTATATGTCCAGCAAAAAAATTGTTTTCATTCTTGAAATAACTTAAAGCTGTCATTTCCTTTGTTTTTATAATGTATGCTAATGAATTATTGATACATTTGATTAATAAACAGATTTTATTTTAATGTTAAATTATGGAATCGACATCCTAGACTTTTATAACTGATCAAAAGTCTAAAATCTGTAAGATATCATTGTCATCACTGTAGGGACAAGCCAAGCATTGCCTACGTTTTGTATCTCTCTGTTATCAGTTTGTGCTGTTCTTAGTAATATTAGTTTACATTCATCAAACACCAAAATACAGGCAGTCCCTGGTTAACAGCGGGTTGCCGTTCCTGGCTGAGTGCCGATAACCATAAATTGTCGATTTACCGGAACATCATAATTATGGTAATAAATGGCATTTATGATGCTGTAAGTGCTGATCGGTGCTGATAAACTGCTTAATGATGCCGATAAACTGCTTACTGGTGCAAAAAATCACTTAACAATGCCGATAAACTGTCTACCGACGCCAATAAACCACTTACCGATGCTGATAAACTGCTTACCAGTGCCAAAATTGCTTACTGGTGCCAAAAATCTGGTTAACGACATTGTTAGCCAAGCGTCGTAAAATCGAAACACTGTTAACTGATGCCACAGATAATCAGGGACTGCCTGTAATTTGGTGGACTTTTTATTTTATTTTGTGTAAAAAAAAAATCTCTGTCATCAGGTTTGGGCGTGGGGGTCAGCGAACAAGGGCCAGCTGGGTCTCGGTGACCTCAGCCACAGGTCCACTCCTACAAGCGTGGCGACGCTCAACCACATGGGCGTGACTAAAGTGGTTTGCGGCAGCCACCACTCGGCTGCTCTAACCATCGATGGGGAGGTGAGCGATAAGGATTTTAAGATGATATTTTTGATTTCTCATTATTTTGCAGAGATGGCCTAAAATTACAAGAGCTGAGCGATTTCAAATCACAGTCAAGATATATTTCGAACTAAGAAACAACTCACTCAGTGGTCCTAGTTGTTTCTTAGTAAAAATCATTTTTATGATTTTTACTAAGAAACTAGTCACTCTGCAGTCCTAAGTGTTGCATTATAATGATTTTTAGAGAATATTTTCAAGTTTCATTATTTCATGGAGATGACCTAAATGATGAGAACTCAATGATTTAAAATCATAATTAAGATATGTTTTGGGCTATGAATTATGGGTTGCACCTTAAATCTGCATCCTAATCTCTTCTGAAAATTTCAAGTTGGTCCTTACTTTTCCAGGTATTTGTTTGGGGAGAAAACTTCTCGAGTCATTCGGGAGGAACGCAGACCAATGACGTAGCAAATAACCAATCTCCAAACAAATCCTCTACTACAGCTAAGGTTGAGCCCACGGTCGGCACCCCCCAACGGCTGGAATTACCAGAAGGAGCCTTAGTAAGGGATCTTGCGTCGGGCGATAACTTTTTGATTATCATATCGGTCGATGGGCTTGTTTACTACGTGGGGAAGTTGAGGTAATTATCTCTTCGTGACGGAGGCTTGGAATTGTTAGTTTTTGTGTCCTCTTCGTACACCGAACGATACATTATTTGATGCCCTTATGCTGTATGATGTGAATTAGTGATAAAATGTTCTGTCTTAACCAATAGTCTTTGTGTATTCTTAGAGAGGAAGAAAAGACCGCTGTGGAGCAAATCCCTGTCGGGGACGCGGCAATGCGTTGTAGGTCCGTGCTGTGCCAGTGCGACAGCGTCGTTTGTACGTCTGACGAGATGCACCCTCAGGTATGCAGTTGCCGTACGTAGGTGCGCTGCACCTGGTTTGTTTTTTGCAAATATACACTGTACAAACATGTATATTTGCATTACATTAACATATGTGGACTCGGTCATAATCATTTACATTATCCTGTAAACATAGACTCCATCTTATCTCTACTCCACTGCATTACATCATCATGTACAGCTTATACTCTTGTCATAAATCCAAAGCACATTGTATGTAACCATTTACGTACTCGTTTATAAGTTATATACATATGCCAATAGGGCATGTTTGTAAAGTACTCTTAATTGTTGATTCATCCATCATTGGTTACACCATTGTACAATACACATAACACTTATACATGTTACTGTTCAGCTGATTTTTTATGATGGGAAAATTTTTAGGGAAGTAGTTGGATAAGTATTTGGGTTACCTAACTTTTACTGAAGTTCAGGTTATTAGAATTATATGACCTAATATCATATAAGATTATCATTATAAGGTAACTGGTAATTTGTTATTGCATTTTCTGCAACTCACCAAGGATGTAAGTTTCATATAAAGAATGATTGCTCTTTGTAGAGCATTTAAATATTATCTTTGTAACTTTGTTTTACTTGGGAGTCATGATAGCACCAAAGATGATACTGTAAGTGATGTGAAGTTCCTGCGTTTTGTGAGAAAAAAATAGTTGCTTTCATTAGCTGTGGTTAGTGCTTTTGGTATGAATGGCAGACTTGGAATTGTAACAAAGGTCATGTGAATATGATAGCTTTAGATTGCTATGGATCTGTGCTGAGCTTGCAAATAGACAGGAGTTCTGTTGTAGTACTTTTTTAGTTTGCTAAGGACGGTCTCTTTGACGTTGCGTATTCCTCCCATATGCATCAGTATTTTGATATTAGTGTGAGAGTTGTATGCTTCTGATTATGGTAGAATTTTGATGGGGTTGTCCAAAAAAAATTAAATTATGCTTCAGAATAAGACATGTAGATTACTCAAGCCTAATCACAAGCTCTAAAATACAGCACCCACTTGACCATTTTCGTCAGAAGGAACAAGGTCTTTGTGCATGATTTTATATATAGGCTTACTCAAAATCAGGTACTCTATAGCACTTTTTTTTTTTTATAACACGCAGGTAATTACATTTTTACAAGAAGAGATGAAGTATTTGAATCTGCTCAAATTTGTGGCCCAGCACGTGGTCAAGCCCTTCCAGCAAGTGACTGAGCTCACCGTCAGGGGCAAGACCTCAGTGACTCCTTACAGGGACAAAGTCAGTGCCACCAACGATAAGAATTGCCCCAACGGTAAGCTGTACGCACGAATGGAAGGTGAGAGATGGTTCGAAAGCGTTGTGTCGCATCCGTATCTTGAATTGTTTTGAGAAATGACTTGCAGCATGTGTTGAAGTCTTCATTTTATATAATTTTTTTTACATTTTATAAAAATTTAAGGTACAGTTACACTTTCCATTACAGGGGTTATTTTGATATTTTTTTTTTTTTTGCATTTTTAAAAAACTTAAGGCACATATACGCTTTCCTTTCCTGGAGGTACTTTTTACAGTGGGTAAGATGGTGCAAAAACATCTTGGTTTTTTTTTTTTTTGGAAAGATTAGTGGCACCCCTTGGACTAAATTAAAGTCACACTGAATATTTTTGTTCGGTTCCATACCACTTTATTTGACACTTGGGGCATCTTGTCTTTACGGCTTATCACTTGTATTTGCTGGTATTAAAGTAGAAAGTGAATTCTTTCAAGTTAGAAAATACAATTCTTGTTGATCTCAGGTTACATGTTTATTGAACGGACCACAACATACTTTCATGTTTTTTTAAGAGGATCCCAAGTATTGGCAGTCCCCAATTGCCGGTGGCATTGGTTAACGCTGTTTTGGTGTTACGGCGCTTGCCTAGCAATGTCATTAACCGGATTTTTGGCTTCAATCTTCAGTCAACAGCACTGTTAAGCGGGGATTTCGGTGCTATTTTGCCGATTTTCGGTTAGCGGCGTTTGGCCGGCGACGGAACCCCTGCCATTAACCGGGGACTGCCTAATGTCTCTTTATTCATAGTTTTGTCTTTTGTACATGATTACTCTGGTCTGTGGAATCCTGTGTGGCAAGTTTAAGCCTCTTTGGGTTTTTGCATAGTTTAGTTTAAGAAGTTAATAGACACACAGCTTTGAAAGTATGGACCTAATGTTTTGACATTACAGTGTGTTGTTGGGTATTTGTTGCCTTGGTTTTAAAAGTGCAAATGGTGCCTTTTTTTCATTTATCAATAGAGAGCTCATAGAATGTTGTTGAGTGTTTATTATCTTGATTTTAATGTTGAAATTACTCACTGTCTTCTTGATAGCAACGTCAAAGAATGCTGTTGAACGTTTATTGTTCAGGCTGTAAAGTTTAAAGTTATTAATTTCTCTGAGACATAATAGATTATTCTTTGATTTACTGTACTCCTTTTTTTCTTGTTATCATAGACAACTTTATAGAAGGTTACTGAACATTTCTGTTTTGGTTTTAACATTAAAATTTCTTGTTTTTTCTCCTACCGTCAGAGAGCAACCAGCTTCACCAAACCAAGCAGGTTCTCTTGGACTCATATTTAGATGTTACTCACGCGGTTGCAAGTAGCATCAGTGACATGCTAGACGACCAAGCCAGCGACGTCACTGCAGTAATACCAATTATACGTCAGGTGGGTTGGTAGTTTTTACCGCTTTGCCAAATGACTAGGCCTGGTAGCAAGTTACAACCCTTATTTATCCAGGCTTTAAGAGTGCACAGATACCTTCAAGACTGCTTCTTCTCATTTATTTCCTTTTTCTCTCTTATGGTATAGGTTGAAGAGTACAAATCTATATACCAGAAATACATGAACATAGTTTGTGACGCCCTAGCGATCAGTGGACTGACGCTGAGCAGCAAAGAGGCCATCACTGTCATCGAGAAATGTCCGCCTGTCCTGTCCAGTCTCGTCCCCGAGTCAAAGAAGAAAACAAACAGTGAATATTTTGCTCACCTCATCCTTCGTCCTCTGCAGCACGTACACGAATACGCAGACTTCCTCATGAAGATGAAGCAGGACAGCGAAACGTACTATTCCCCATTTACGTTGGATAAGATTAAGATAGCGCACGCTCACTGGAAGCAGCTCTCCAATGCAGCTCACAAGAGCCAGGTGTGTGACTCTGTCTTGCAGTGTTTAGTCAGTGTTGGAATTCTCAGTGGAAGCATGCTTATCAAGGCGATAAGGCGCTTGGCCTGTTACATGAAATCGTGCCTACATTTTTAATGTAAAACTATGTCCTCTATTCGTGTTTTTCCAACATTCATTTAAACCGAATCTTCCAGGTGGAAGCTGAATCGACAAAGGCTTACTGGGAGACTTGCAGTCCGAAAATCATGGAGGCGCTGGCTAATCCCACTCGCAGGATCCTGCGAGATTCCCGCACGAACCCCATAAACGTCCACAATGCAGGTCGATTCTCATCCCACTCGTTTGTGCTGTTCACCGATATCTTAGTACACATCCAGTATTCCAATTTCTCAACTTACTCCCTCAGCACAATGTGGGTTGAGCCTGTTCCTAACACTTCAAATATTCAGGTGAATATAGAAAGTTAGTGTTTCTTATTTAATGCAGAGCCCCTTGGGAAAGTAACCATTTTATCATTTGCAGAAACTGTTTCTTATTTAATGCAGAGGCCATTGGGAAAGTAACCTTTTTATCAGTCGAGTAACTGTTGTTAATTTGGAAAGGAAATTTTTGTGTGGATTTTATATATTAAGATAGATTTTGTAACCGAACCTGATCGTTCTCATTTCAGAACGGCATACATATCACCCTGCCCGAAGAAACGCTGACGCTGGCCTGTCCCACAAGTTCGGACAAAAGCCAGTGGATCTACGCCCTGCAGGAGGGCATTAAGAGGTCGGTCATGTCCAAAGGCGACTCAGGGATGCAAGTGATGCCGAGGGCGCCTCCTCTCATCCGCAGCGCGTCACACACCTTCACCAAAAATGCTCAATACAAGGATGCTACTTATAATGGTCAGTTTTTGACATACAGGCAGTCCCTGGGTTACAACGGGTCCGCCTTACGACGTTCCGAGGTTATGACGCTTTTCAAGTATATTCATCAGAATTGATTTCCCGGTTTACGACACATGTTCCAGGGTTACGACGCTTACAACGTCGGCCCGACAGAAGAAACGTGGCTCCGAAAGGGAAGAATAATCAGAATTTGGAGGTTTTTTTGATGAAAAACTCAATAAAAATGCATTGAAAGTAATGTTTTCTTAGGATTTTTGACGATTTTCTACAATTTTTCGGTTTACGACGATTTTCGTCTTACGACGCGGCGTAGGAACGGAACCCCCGTCGTAAACCGGGGACTGCCTGTACTGTATATACGTATATATTTATTTGTACTGTATCTTTTGATTAATGGTTATTCCTCTTACTTTTCTATAAGTACATTACCTTCTTGCTATTGAGAAATTAATTGAAAGTCATGAAGGGGTCACTTTTCCATGATGCATGGGAGAAGTTTCATACACAGTGATTTTTTTGTAGTGTAACATTTATCTTAGTAACCAGATCATTATTTCAGGTCAGTGGTTCTGTGGGAAGCTTCATGGGGAGGGCACGATGGCCTGGCCTGATGGACGCCGGTACGAAGGCCAGTTTCGACAGGGTGTCTACCAGGGGCTGGGAAGGTTAGAAGTGCCTTCTGCCGGGGGAGTGACCGTTTACGAGGGAATGTGGAAGAATGGCAAGCTAGAAGGAAAGGGGATAATAAGGTATGTTGCAGGTCTGCTTTGAAAGCTGTGGATGCAGTCTAGTCATGTTTGTTTTGCTGCATGAATTGTTAAGCGTTTGTCTTGCTCTTTATTACTGCGCTCTAAATATGCTTCCTGCAGTTATCAGAGGGTACTTCAGTATAATAAACATCTGAGGTCAGGTGTTTGTGGAATGTTATGGTTGTATAGTATTATATTTATCAAATATTTTTCTCAAACTCCTCGGCCTAACACCTCATAATTGCTCAATGAATAAAGGTTATGATGTATGTAAAAGTAAAAGTTACATTCAAGAAGAGACAATTTTCTTTGTATAACAGTAAGGATTTGATGTACTTGGTAGTTTTCCGTATTTTCCATACAAGAAAAATAGGTTTGAAAGGTATTAAGAAAAAGTTATGAATATAATCTTCACCTCTCACTTCTTATTGAGTAAGAAAGCATTGCTTTGTTGTTTGCCAAAGGCATCGTGAGTGAATACTCGTAATGTCTGTGTAGACTTTGCTGTGTGTTTGCTCCCGAGGATTTGTCTAACTCAAACTGTGTTCTCAATGAATTATTGTAGTGTTGTTGCAGTGTGTGATTTTGTGTATACAGTCGACCCTGGTATTCGGGGGATGTGTACCACTACCCCTTGTGAATCTCTAATCCGTGAATACTTGAAACCCCTCTAAAAATGATATAACTGCCTATTTTGATAGTTCAAAACAACAAAAAATCCTCTAAAAATGCTCATATCTGAATATTTTAATAGTTTTATCACAAAATGTGCATTTAGTCACTAAAATGATATGAAAATACAGTAATTTGTGAATATTTCTCAATGAAAAATACCACGAATAGGTGAATTTTCCGCGAATAATATGTATATATGTGCCACAGAGAAATCCGCGGGTAGGTGAAGCCGTGAATCCAGAACCGCGAATAGGCAGTGTCCGTTGTATCTCTTCCATATGAAAAAGAGTGGCTTTATATTCATATTTGCCTAATGGTTGATGTTCTAGGTACGCAAACAAAGATGTTTACATCGGGTACCTGAGGGAAAGTCAGCCGCACGGTCACGGGGAACTGAAAAAAGGGCGGTTCAGTTCCCAGGCAGCGTCTGTGTACACTGGCGAGTGGAGCAATGGAACAAAACATGGCTACGGTGTCTTAGATGAAATTGCTCAAGGTGAGGTTGGATTTCTCCCTAAAATTCATAAGTATACACATTGGCAAACAAAAACATTACAAAAGAAAAACATAGGACGCCTTGGCGAGTAGTATGAGGTGGCTATACGATTGTTTTTCCCCTTTTTCGACAGGAGAGAAGTACCTAGGCATGTGGCAGAATAATAACCGTCACGGCCCAGGTATGGTTGTCACAATGAATGGCGTCTACTACGAGGGGAATTTTTATCAAAACAAATTAACGGTAATTATGTTGTGGTTTATTAAGTATGCTTCCTTTGATGAAGTCTTATTCTATGAAGATTCAAATCTGTGCTGTAAGCAAAGTGTCATCGCTCAGTGAAGGCATTTTCACACATCTTTTTAAGTTATTTTTTTATCAGACTTAATGATGATGGAGGTAAGCTGGACTATGTTGCTGGCTTGCAAATCAGAAATCATTGTTTTCTCGGGAACTTTCCTGTCATAAAGTAATGTTCTTACACTTTCCTACATCTTTGTACAATGTGACATTCAAAAATTTATTATCCCCATGGTATGCATTGCTAATTTTCTGTAGAATCAAAACAACCTTCCCAGAACAAGAGACATTCAACTATGGGATTTCCTCATTTCATGATTTTGAAACTAATTTGATTTCTGTAAAGGTATAATTCTCAAGGCAGTTTGTTGGGAATATTTTGTGTACAGTACTCTTTGCAGAGTCAACTTATAAAGAAGAGGGGACAAACTTTATTATTTTATACATTTTCATTGTCTTTTCTGATTTCTGAAGTTATTTACCTTTTCTCTTGTTTGAACTTTTCAAGAAGAATAGCCAACAATTGCAAGCACTAATTGTTCCTTTTAAAGTTTTCAGCGCTGGACATTGAATATTCCTTCGGTTTTCTCAGGGTTATGGCCTTATGATGTTTGAAGATAAGACGTATTACGAGGGGGAGCTCGGCGCAGGTGGAACTTTTGCCGGGAGGGGAACTCTGCGTTACCCGAGTGGCGACTCCATAGAGGGCACTTTCTCTGGCAGCTGGGAAGATGGTATCAAGATCAACGGCATGTTGCACAAGGGCATCGCACCGCCCGATGAGGAAAACATTCCGAAGTGAGTCCTTGTTGTTACTTTTTACTGCCCAGTCTTGACCTTTTCGTTGCTTGTGGTAAACAAGAAGGTTAATTTTGTTGTTGAACAAGGTTTAAGGCCAAATATGTCAACTGATGTGAATTATAATGGAAATTGTTATTCTTAGAAAGTGCTGTTTATTTTCCTTGATTGGATACTGTATTAATGAATTGTGTTGTGTGAACCACTTCGGTTTAGATTTTTACCTCGAACTTACTTTTTATGTATAATGTGATACTAATGTAATACTGAGCCTTTAGCAAGCCACAACAGTTAAACAGTAAAACGGGTAGAAATTCAATAAAAAACATAGTGCTTTCATGCAGACCTAGACCGAGAAAATGGTAGTGGGTTTAAATATGACAGTATTTCATGTCCTTGCTTTGTACTTGCATATAATTTTTGGGTATTATTTTGAGATTCTAGGTGTATCATTTGCACTTCATTTCTCTTCACAGGTCTTTTGGGAAATTTAGCGTCAGCGCCTCTCAGAAGTGGGAGTGCATCCTGCAGGAGTGCCGAGACAAATTGGGAATCTCCTCTGGTCCTGAGATGAACACAAGCAAGGTATGTATCTAATGTTACAATAACACTGATGGATGTTTGAACCAGCCCTGTTTCTTAATACTGTCAGTGTGTGAAGCAGTTTTTGTCATAGAGAAAATTCAATCAGATGCATTCTATCTGGGTACTTCCTGGTTGGGTGGTAATGCTGCTAGTGCACCTTATGCCATGCGCTGTAGGCATTACTTAAGGTTCTTTGCAGTGTCCCTTTGCCCCCTAGCTGCAACCTCTTGCTTTCCTTTTATGTTACCTCCGTTCATATTGCCTCTATTCCTTACTTTCCACCCTCCCTTAGCAGTTGTTTCAACAATATTTTCAGCACTGCATGACCTCATAGGCCCCAGTGCCTGGCCTTTGGCCTCAATCTTATATTCCAGTTCCAGGTACTTACATGTGGGTGCTTGTTAGTATTAGTTTGAGAGCTTTTACGCTGCTAGAAATCGCAGCTGTCTGGTTCGACTCTCAATAACTTCTGACGAAGGATCGTTTTCTTATTCACCAGCAGTGTTGTACAAACACGTCACGTTTTCAGATTTGGGATAACTTGGCGACTCAGCTGGAGGCAGAGAAGCAGCTGGCGTCGAGACAAGGCGGCACGGTTGAGTTCCTGGACGGGATCGACCGTATACCGGAGTTGAAGGAGGAGTTGGACTATCAGCACTTCATGGATATTCACACGTATTTAGGCAGGGTGAGTGGGTTGTGAGGATTCCTTTTCATTTTTTAACCTTCTTCCATGTCCCTTTTGGTTTCTCTTCACTTAACTGTTTGAGAGGTCTATGTTATTTAAATTACTTAGCTGGAAAAGGATGTGCATTATTGGTTAAATATTTACAGTAAAAGTGGTTAGCTTTCTTTGGGGATGGTTAAAAAGAAATAGAAATGAGGGAAATATAATTAAATTATGATTCATTTGGTAAAAGTTTTTGCAAATTTTCTTGTATGTAGCTTATAAAAATGCAGAAATAGTTGTAAATGTTAATGATGGATAAAAAAGAATCCAGGACATGATTGCAAATGTTTTGAATCTTATAATTATGCCATGAAATACACAGGGGACCATTGTTAGTGCCACTTTTGCAGTTAAAATGTTGACTGCAGTTTTGGTATTATGGCCAGCATCTAGAAACCCAGTCTCAAATATTATGAGCGAATTCATTACAATAGATTCCCTAAATAATCATTGGAAATAAGAAGGAATGACATCGATATAATCACTAGACTCAGCTCACCAAATCCATTTCTTCCAGGCATTTGGTTGCAGACTGCATCCCCTAGGGCAGCTTTTACTCTCCTTGGTTGATGCCTTTAGGGCTACTTACGGAGGGGTTGTCGCTCACCCCCGCCTCCTTCCATATGCAGTCCAGGAGGTAGGCGTTCTCTTTTCATTGTTTGAGTTTATTGAATTAGATTCATCATTGCCGTTAATGGTTATACATCAGGTTTTACTTTTTTGTTGTGGGACGGCTCATTAGTTCTTGGGAAACTTTTACAAGAATCCAAGCCCAGTTAAAGTCTTTCTCCCTGCCTTTCATAATCCAAGATTACCCAGTTATTGGTGTCTTGATGCTTCCATATCCATCAGTTTTGTGTGTTTCTTTCCCCTTTTAATTTTATCCTCAAATCATCTGACTGTAAAAAGAACTTGATATCTTTCTCAATCTGTTTTCTAGTCTCAGAAGGCCACATATGATAGGTTTGTAGTATCAGGTAAAACTTTAGGTGTAGCATAGTGCTCTTAAAATGATTTAATTCCTTTAAGGTGACAGATTAGTTTGATTCAGACATTTTATGGCCATTTTATTGAAAGACTGCTTCCAGTATTCCATGGGGTTCTGTGCTGTCAGCAAACCCATTTACAAATCACTGTTGAGTGTAGTTGGTTGGTGAAGCAGTGGTCTTTTGTCTTTGATCACCAGTTTTTGTGTAGTTTGATAAAGTCTTTTTATTCTTACAGGTTCATTCATTCACATCAAGACTGTTTGAAATTGTTCGGGTCCTGTTTCCCAACCTTCCGGGCGAAAATGAGAATTTGTTGCTTGAGTCGGAAAATGAAGACGAAGAAGATATGTGAGTTGTCTTGGCTGCTTGTTTGCAGTAAATGTTATTCTAGTTATTTCTGATTTTGTGTCCTCATGAAAATCAAAATTTATGAAGCCAAGACCATTTGGCTGAGGTTAAATTTGATTGTCAGGTTTGGTCACTTTCGTCAAGCTCTGTGCTGAATTAGTCTTATGTTTATTTAACAGCAGTGTCTTTTCTGCGGTCACTTCTTAGTTCTTAGCTGCACTGCTTTCATCGTTCTACTTTTCATCCATTTCCTTTTGGTTTCTTCTAACTTATCTGCCTCACTTCTCTATCTCTGCTCCTTTTCTTTCTTAATTCTCATTGAAGAACAAATCCCTTAGGTTAGCCTTGTGGGAAATGTGATTCCGTGGTCTCATTAAACAAGTTTATAGTGATAGTTAGCAGTTTGACGAGTTGTATTATCGTATTTAAGAGCTTTGAAATGTTATCTATTCTGTATAGAGGGTAAACTCAGAGTGCAGATTCCTGTCTTGTAGAACACCTGTGTCATTATCAATAAAATTCTGATTATGGTATTTTCTGCAGCTTATTTCATGTACAGTAAACCCCCTGTATTCGCGTTCTCAAGATTCGCGGACTCACATATTCGCGAATTTCTCTGTGGAATGTATCTACCCATTATTCGCGGAACATGTGCCCATTCGCGGTATTTTTCACTGAGAAATATACACTAATTAGTGTATTTTCATATCATTTTCATGACTAAATGCACTTTCTGTGATAAAACTATTAAAATACTCAGGTATAAGCATTTGTAGAGGGTTTTTCTTGTGTTTAAACTATCAAAATAGGCAGTTCTAAGTGTTTTTAGAGGGGTTTTAAGTATTCGCGGAATACGGTTTGTATACTGTATTTTCTGCAGCTTATTTCAAGTACAGATAAAGACACTTACTTTCAAGACAGAATAGGTCGTGTATTTCCAAACCATCCCTTTTTCCCTCTCACGTTTCACTGGAACTTTTTTTCGCAGAGTTGTCACGCCAGCGTATGTCATTCATCCATGGCTGCTACCTCATTTGTACTCTCCGCTGTCCACTTTGTACGTTTTGTATCACCAGCCCAAGGATGAAGAATACTGGCAGAGACTGCTGAAATGGAACAAGCAACCGGACACAGCTCTCATGACATTTTTGGGAGTAGATGTGTAAGCGTTTGATTTTGTCGTTCTCTTTGCGATAGAATTCGTTTTGAAGTTTAAAAGTTGATTGTATAGGGCAGAAATGTTGGGAGCTGTGACCATGTATGTAATCCGAGTACCACCATCACTCACGACATACTCTTATCCATACAGGAAGTTTTGGTTACCCGAGGGGACCAGCTTGATCGAGTCGAGTAGAACCATAGGCACAGTGAAGGATCAGCATTTTACGGAAGCTATAGAAACCCTCCAGATGTTGTCTACGTCATTCAGCCCCAGAGACAAGCTAAATCTCATCCATCGTACCTTCCAACAAGTTAGCAAGGTGAGTCTTGGTTCCTTGTTAGTTAATGACCAAAAATAATATGGACTTCTTAACTGCAAAAGATCTGGAAGAGGATTTCAGAGCAAGGACCTTTTAGATAAAGTTATCGTACCTTTCAGGCGGTGATGACCAAATTAGGAAGCAATTACTTGTGGAGTATGGATGACCTGTTCCCTGTGTTCCAGTATGTTGTTGTAAGGTCACGCATCCAGCACCTGGGGGCGGAAATTCAACTCATCGATGATTTGTTGGACCCTCATATGCAACACGGGGAACTTGGAATCATGTTCACGACATTGCGGGTGCGTGTTTGGTAGTGTAGTTGCTAATTGCATAGTTTGCTGTTGTTTATTAATATTTGGTTACTATAATTGATGCAGTTTCTTTATGGTATGCTTTTGAACCATTATCACTTCTTCTTCCTTAGTTTTTAAAAATGATAAGAAATTTGTTAGTATTTAGATGATAGCACTAACGTTTTGGAGAAACTCCTGTTTGTTCTCAAAGTAACCTGGTAAGGGGCATACTGCCATCATTATGTCTTGTGCAATGCACCATATTATGATTCTTTTCAGTGTCTCTTCAACCCAGCTGCATCACTTTTATGCCTACTCTGTTTTGTCCAGTACGCAGGTTCCTCTTACCGGATGTTGTTAATTTGAATCCTTACCAATTTTTACCAAAAATTAAGAATACTGTATATACTACTGTAGATCCATTAAGACTGCATAGCTCCTAAACCCCAGAAAGACAGTTCGTTGCTAACTGACCACAATTTGAAAGTGTTAAAGTTTATAGTGCTCTAATAACGTCCTAGGCCTGCCTGCATTAATTTGTTTCTCATTCAGTACATGGCTTTCTGAACACATGCACATTGGGAGGACGTCGTACATGAAAGACGAAGCCTTTGCATATCAATGAAAAGTACAAATTACTTGCAAAATATGGCATTTTTCAAAATTTCTCTCTTACATCAATGACAGGTTCTTTCTTTGCTGCGCTTTTCAGCTAACTCGCTCTCTGTCTTGTCTCTGTTCCAGCCTCTTTTGTTAAATTTTTCTTGTTCCATTTTTTGCCTCACATTCAAACAGATTCTTCGTGCAAGTCCTTTTAGAGTCAAGAAGTGACACAGTGATTTTATTTAGCTATTGTTATGTATTATGACAACAATATTTTCTTAGCCAGCACTAAAAGTAACACCAGGGTTCCCTTTTCAGGCGTGCTACTATCAAATCCAAAACGAGAAAGTGAGCCACATGCTGTGATATTGAAAATGACTCGTGGCAGTGTTTGACATTTATTTAAAGTAAATTGTAAGTATATTTTTACCGATTTTCCTAATATGTTGTCAACTTGGCTTTTGTGTATTTTATTTGAGTGTTTTTTTTTTAGTTTACGGACTCTCTCTCTAACTGCTATTTCAAAAACGGTGTAGTTTTACTTCCTGGAGGAGTTGGTAGATTTCTCTGCATAGATTTTGGTTTTGAAGATAATTTTTCATTAAAAAGAAGAGAACGGAAAATTTTATTATACTGGTCACTTGAATACTTGCTTGATTTATTTTCTAACACCAAATTCCTCTTTAATCTTTCAGAGTGACAAGTGGGAAGCAGAAAGTTTGCAAGTGTGGTGAACAAAGTAAAAAAAATGAGAAATATACTCAGACTCAAAAACTTTCCAAGCTTGTGATAGAGCATCAAAATATGGTAAAAATGCTTTACGTTTAATCCTGTGATGCAGTAGAGGCTTTCTTGAACAACATGTGTTTATGTGAATTAAGGAGTGTTTTAGAGGGAGACGCATACTCCTTTTGAGAAGCTGGTTATCTGTACTGTGTACCGTATGGAGAACTTGTACCGTGCAGGTGGGTTTATCAGTTGCGTAGCGATGAGCCGAAGTAGTTAACGTTTCTAGTTTGTACAAGTAGAGCAAAGTATTGGTATTTTACAAACTCGCCCCTCTTGCCGTTTTTGCGAGTCAGCGTCTTCGGAGGTTGTTTCTTGAGAGGAGAGGTTCTTTACTGGGAAGGGAACCAAGTTCAGTAGAAGCTCTTCTATGCAATGTTGTATCTTGAGGAGAAGGCGCCTATTCAGATGGAAAAGCACGAAGTTCTGTTCTGTTTGGGTAGCTGGCAATCTAGATTTATTAATGAGATACTTTTGATTACTAGAAGCTGTGAGTTCTTCTATATGTTTATACGTTGATATGTCAAGTAAGTTACCTTGAAACTAGAGGGTATATGGATGTGGTATCGTCATTTTTGTGTGGGTTGGAGAAAGTGAGTCTTTTTAAGACTTCGGCACAAGGTGAAAAGGGGTTGATGTAGCTTTAGATTGTTGTCAGTGTTAGCTGTTTAGGAAACAGAAGATTAGAAAGTTATCCCTTAAGTGTGGCAGCGTGATGAAGTTTTTTGTTTCCTCCAAAGGAAATGTGACTTCTTTTTTGCCTCGTCCCCATTCTTCAAATTCTGGTTTGCCATGCCACATGAAATGATGAGTGAAGCTCAGGTCAGTAACTAATGGATTTGGAAGACTGTCTGGCCAAGTTGTACCTCTGCAAGAAGTTCAAGATCTTGAAGGATCCATATGGTTGAGTGTTGGTTCATTATACAAAGTTAACTGAATGAAGAAGCTTTTCTCATCAGAAATTGGGTGTTAAATTGCTTTCTGTTCTTTATAGAGCAAATACAGGAAAATTTGTCCTGCTTCTAAGGGGCACAGTTGTTTCATAGTTCCGTATTCAGTGAAGGTGGTTAAGAAAAGCTTTCTTTTTAAGCGAAATGTTAGTAAGATGATGCTTCAAATTAAACTTCATTCAAGTCCGATGGCTACTCATTTGATAATGCATAGTACTTTCACTGTGTTTTTCTTGTGATCTTGAATGAACACAATCTCTCGTTTTACGCAAGATTTGATCCTGCTAGCTCAGCTGTAGGTACAGCATCTAAGTAGCTCTGATTAGACCAGCGGTACGTGCTTCAGTCTTCAGTTGCAATATTCAAAGCTTCAAGAACACCTCTTTTGGTCAAGCAAGTAGATTGGAAGAAGGAGCACCTATCAGGAAAGTAATCGATAAAGAATTGACAGGCAAACAAGCAGTGGAAAAGCCCAGGAGATCATGGAGATGGGTTGCAGATAATCACTTTGGCCAGATGGGAATTCAGGCAGGAATAGCACAAGACAGAGGGGTGAAAGGAACTCGTCTGATGTCTGTGTAGAGAGTGTAACGAGATGCGGAAGAGTCAGCGACAGTGGTGACAGAGTGTCGGTGGTGGAATTAGGCACAAGAAGTGGAGTTGAGAGAATCTTCTCTAGGAAGGATCTCACTTGATTGCTGTAGAAGTCCATGTAGATCCCTTAAACCTACAATGTTCACAGGGACCTTAGCCCTTGAATTGGCAGCAAGGTTTCCGAGTCCACCAGAGATGAAGGCTTATAAGAAATTGCAGGAATTGCAGTTGGTGTTTTACGATTGAAAATATTCCATTATTGAACAGAAGTTTGTGTGGTTAGTTTGTAACATAATCACCCATGCTTGTTTGCACAACACGTGAAGTTGTGCTTGGTCAGCTGTGAAAGTCGGGTTAGCGTGACTGTATCTTCAAAATTTGCAAGCGTGAGAATACTGATGCTTATACTTGCTTGCTAAAAGCAATGCTTATTTCAGAGCCATTGTTAAAAATATTGCATACTCTTGAAGGATCAAATATCTATGTACTTGATCTCAAACACAGCTTTTTAAGTAACTGGGAGTAGAAATGTATTATAGAGCCTTTATATTACCATGTCCACGTTTCGTGAGTAACTTCTGGAACCTCTGATTCAGCAAGTGGAACTTCCTGTCATGTGCAATGAATGAAATCTACACAGAAAAGTGGGCAAGAGACTTCATCAGTTCAGAGTGTGGTAGAGCACTGTGGGTTTTTGTAAATCAAACTATTTATGAATTTGTTAATGTTAAAATTGTTTTAAAAGGATAAAATAGTTTGGTAATGTTTGGTAGAATGTATGTTTTTTATGCTGTTATACTGTAGCAGTAATGAAGTATTAATAATATGATGTTCAGATAACTTCACAAAAAAAAAGGTAAATTATAACTATTGACGACATTGTCAGATTCTTAATTTCATGCCGGGAACACATCGTCTTTCGTTTGACAGTCTGGCGTAAGCTATTTTTTTTACCTCATTCTGAGAAAATGGACTGAAAAGATTTTGATATTGTTCAGAGCTTCTAATTAGCTTATCTTTTGAGGACATTTGGTTTGAAAATGTGACAACACGGACAGATGAAGTTTTTGTATGTTATAGAGTATCAAAAACTGAGTCGCTTTGGCTGGGAAACACAAAAACTTAAAAAAAAAAATGGATTATGCCAGTTCGTCAAAACAGGGACGATGTGGCAAGGATGACTATGCTAAATGTTTTCCAGTAAGATATAAGGATACGTTATTTTGGCTGAGTTTTGAGACTCTATGGTTCATGTGCCTCTTTTAGTGTTTTGGTTTTTTATACATCAAATATTCACTGTACGGTATAGTGTAACTTGTTAATTTCTGCTTCTCTCCTAAAAGTATTAAAAAAAATCATTTAGAGTGACATGAAATGAGTTGGTTAGCTTTTGTTTTGTGTATAACTCTGTTTTGTATAATTGGTTACAACCTGAAGTCTAAGTCATAATAACATAGATGTAGAATTGATACTGTCATTTTGTATTTAAATACCACTGTTTACATTTAAAGAATTTCAAAATGGAGATTAGAATACAGTCGTGTGTTTGTGGCGCTAATGCACGACTTCTTCAGTTACCTGTGTTTCCCAAGATGTTGACGATCGTGGTTATTTTATTCTTCTCAAGTCACTTTCCTTATCTGAACCTTATACTTCTTTCCCTCATTCCCTGTCACCCTCGTTCTGTTAGCTGATAGATCATAAATATACAAGTGTAAGGATGATAGGTTCAGTTTAGTAGGTGCCCTTAACCACAAAGAAATGCCAATAAATGCTGATGTCAGGAACCTCTTTAGTCAGTTTTTGTAAGTGTTGTCCAAGACTTTGGCATTTTGAATTTCCTGGGCCCAATCAAAGTCAGTTTGTGGCAGCTTATCAGTGTTAGTTGATTGAGAAAGACAGTTGGAAAGAGAGTCGAGTGTTAACAGTCATTAATGAATGATTTTGCTGTTTAAATTGTTCAGGTTACCTGTTGCAAGCTCTTGTGCATTCAAGACTTCAGATGAGGAGTTACTGTACCTTTCTTCCCCCTATTGCTACTGGAACTCATTTTTCGGAACTGAACAAGACCTTTACAGGTATTGAGAGTCTAGTTGCAAGAATATTGGCATAAACTAGAGCTTTCAACAATCTTATCTTTATTTGTAACCTCTGTAACTTGGTTTTCGAAGGTTGGCAAATCCTCAAACTTAGCTTTAGGGTAAACTTAGTTGTTGAAAGGAACTGCGAGGTTGATAACATGAGTAAGGAATAAGATGCCAAGTGATTGTATAAGCCTGATAAAAATTCTTGCATTCAGTATTTAATATTTCAGTACATTTCACTGATTTTAGTATTTGACGTTGATAATGCTTGGAGTGAAGGTTTGATCTTTCTGAAGCCATGGACTGCATTGATTGCAAATGATACTGCCTCTCCATGTAGCTTATACCATGCCTGGTTTTTTTTTTTTTTTTTGCATTGCTGTACAACTTGTACTATCCTTATACAGAGCTGTTTGTCCACCTTGAACTGGTTTAGATTGATAATTGTATTTACAAGTTGTAAGAGATGGCTTGAGGATTCAGTTGGTACCTCCTCCTGGGTTAAACAGTGGCGTGTTGGGGAGATGATTAATGTAGAATGGAAGTAGTGAATAGCTGTCATGAATTTGAATTTGGAAATTTCACTTTATGCTTTACTTTTAAAATCAAGTGTTCATCGTAATATGAGGTCCTCTGTTTCAGATAGTTTGGTAGCAGAGAGGCAATTGCAGTGCCTTGAATATAATTGCTCTGTTCGCTGTCTTGCCAAGGAGGAGGAACTTCTCAGTATAAATTATAGCGAGAATTATTATCTGTCACATTTCTTTGGTGACTGAAATTCGAGCAGGGCATGTCCAGTGTTATTCTTTTGTGTTCTTTTGTAGCAAATTGTGTTTCAGTTTGATCAATGGCTATGTTAGTTTTAGAAATACAGTTAGAGAATTTCAGTTTCAGTGGCCTCATTTTGCTCATGTGAGTTTCAAGGTGTGGTTTCAGATCTCGCTGAATTCATTCTGGGTTTATGTTGATATTTAGGGTGATTAGTTAAAGCTAATGTTTTTGGAATTGTGCAGATGAGCTAAAGATGTTACCCTTTTTCAGCGTTTAAGAATAGAATTATTCTTCTGTAGGTTCGTCTTTGTTATGTGATGGTTTTTGTTGTTTTTCAACTATAG
This sequence comes from Macrobrachium rosenbergii, assembly GCF_040412425.1. Classification (NCBI taxonomy): domain Eukaryota; kingdom Metazoa; phylum Arthropoda; class Malacostraca; order Decapoda; family Palaemonidae; genus Macrobrachium; species Macrobrachium rosenbergii. Next base: position 1,364,947 of record NC_089766.1, read on the forward strand.
TGTTCAAGGGTTTGCATGGTGCCTGACGAACGATAACAGCAAACTGGTAGGAACCTGACCGTATTAAGTGGTCGAAGGCAGGAAGGACTTTGAATTGGGCATAACGTATTGTAATCGTCTCTAGATAAGTTTTGGTCTCTGGGCATTAGGTCAGGTACTGGAAGCATAATGTTTTGTGAGGTCCAGTTGCATATAGGAATCGGGATGATGGAATTTGAAGTCAGGCCAAGAGACCTAATAGTTTTCAGTAGGTAGAAAGAATGAGAAAATTGGAGTGATTGACTTCTGAATTTGTCATTTTGTTTCAGATTGTAGTTAATATGTTGTATAAAAAACATTTTTCACACAAACCCCATTTATGATATTGAGCCCTTATTTGGAATTGTCAATAAGTGCTCAGTGTAGTCAGTAATTAGACTAACAAACACTGATGTGGACAGTCTTAGTACAGTTGTAGTAATTTAAATTAGCTACAAATATTCTTTAAGAGTATTAGATCTCGTGGGGCATTGTCAGCGTTAAAAGTACTTTCAATTACAGGCAGTCCCCAGTTATCGGTGGCCTCGGTTATCAGCGATCCAGTTTTACAGCGCTTGTCTAGCGATGGCAATAACTGGATTTTTGGCACTGATATGTGCCGATCTCCGCTTATCGGTGCCAATCCCCGCTTAACAGCGGCGTTGATCTCTGTTTGTCGGCGCCAATAAGCATTGTTACCGCCGATTTTTGGTTATCGGCGATTATCAGTCATCGTCATGCCATCACGAACAAAACCCCCGCCGATAACCAGCGACTACCTGTATTGATACTTTCAACAGAAATGGAGTTGTATTTCTTCTGTTATTAGTCTCCCAGAAAGGGGGTCTTTATAAATCAGCTGGCGTGATCAGTTGGGGAAAAACATAAGTCGGGCATTTACGATTTATATGTAAAAGAAAGCAAAGTTATTTTGATTTCCCATTGTGTTTTGAAGAAAGTTTTATGAAGCACGTGGAAATGGAGATGCAACAGTGGAAATGACTGCACATGATTTTACAATTTTTTGTGCAGAATCACTGTTTATTTCAACATTTGTCCGTGCTTGTCAGGTTTCTGTAAAACCATTAGTTCCTTTCCGTGTTAATTGATTCGACAAGTGGTTAGAGTTTATCTTAGCAAGTGCAGTGATTTATTTGTTCAAATAAACTTGTAAAAACCCCATGGTAAATAGGATTAAGTAGGTCATTCAATATCAAAATGTCTCATTTGTAGTTTTAGCAGAGACCTGATTTATTAAATTTGTTTGGTTGAAGTTTCCCAAGCAAATTGTCAGTGAATTTTGGCCAGTGTCACTTGCGCAGAGGACTTTGGATGTCACCAAAGGTTCTGCGCCATTTATCTTGGTTCCCCAGTTTTTGTCAATTAACTTTCTTTCCTGCTCATCTGCCCAGCTTCTCTTAACTTGACCCTGCGTCTGTGGTTTGCGAACAGATTTTGTGGGTCATCCCTATTGTAAAAGTTCAGAAGTATGAATTAGTGTATGGGTTGAACTATATGATAAAAATAATGTGGATTTCCTTGGAACTATGTGGGTTTGTTTTGTCCCAAAGGTAAAGTACTGTACCAGATTTGTGTTCTAGTGGTAAACAGATCTTGGTCTGTTACCTGTGGGCAACTTTATCTCTTCATCTTATATTTCATGGTGCTTTTATTTTCCAGACAGTTTCCAGCCTGGGAAGTTTTCGTTGCCTAACTTTTCATTGTTGAAGAAAGTTATACACTTTGTTATTTTTTCTCTTTTTATTTTTTTTTTTTTTCTGGAGCATATTTTGTGATATAGGCATTCTGATTTATTGTTAGTGTAAGATGTAAAATATATATGACTTATTTCAAGTAGCATAAAGGAAAAAGGGTGGAAATGAACGTCAGCCTCTTTTAAATGTCTCTTTTTCCATGTCGATTTGTTAAAATGGCCTGGTTAACCGAGCTCAGTTTGTGATATACATTTATACATTTTTAGTGTGGATTTAGACATATTGTAACATTATTCTGGCTAATGACATACATTTGGCTGTTTATTTTTTAGAGGTATTCATTTGTTGCTTTGTTATAGCATTTAAGCGTGTCGTTGTGTGTTTGCATTAAATTGTATGTGATCCTTGAGACTTGTAATGTGGTGTACGTTTATTTGCAAAACAACATCTCTGTCTGGGAGGTTCTGTTGATGCCGTTGTAACATAATATGTTCGTTGTTTGTCACTTGACTGATATGTGAGACTTCACCTTTTTTTAAATTGAGGACACTTACTTTAGCTTTTGGGGGTTAAGATGGTCATTTTTAATATTTGACAACTTGCTCAAATTCCGGCCCCTACTTTGCAGTTCGTGTGAGTACTTGTCTTTATTACCATGTCTTCCTTGTTTCTTGGCATTAAGGAAAGGTAGCAAGCCGTTCAGCTTCATCATATCGATACGTTTGGACACTGATTTGAAATCTTTGCAAAAAATAGAGCCAATCTTTCTGTTCATCGGTTGGTTTTTGTGGCTGTGGAAAAGGTCATTTCATGTGGAAAAGTAAGTCTTTAAACATGACTTGGTAACTGTTCAAGATGTTTTTTTGCCACGTCGATGAAAGGCTATCATTTGGGAAATATGTACATAGCAAAGATTTTTATTTAACGTTTAGCTTAAGCCTCCATGTATTGTGTGGTCATTGGTAATGAGGTGTTTAATGCAATTGACATGCTGTCGTAAATGACGCAGGAACAAGTATGGAGAGGAATTCTGGTACTGTAGTTTTAAATATTTTTAAAAGTACGGCAATGGTTTTGAGAGTGTGGTCACGAAGCCATGCACTGGAAATTACAGAGTACCGTTTTCAGAGACATGAGGACAGCTTTGGAAAGATTTGGAGCACTGCGTTTGCCGAATAGTGTGATTCAATGTTGCCAGAATAGGCTTTTTACGTGTGCAGGGCTTGAAAGCCGTCCTCTGGAACCAAATCATCTCTCTGAGGTGTTTTTCAAACATGCTGATATATGTGCTTAATTAGACTGGAGCTTGGCTGACCAGTAGCGCTGTTCGTTCGTCGTAGAGAGCTGTCCTTAGCTTAGGATTCATAGGTACGTGACAGACATGCCCGTGACTACTATCGCTGCTTAGGCATCACTTACTTATTTTGTGATTGTATGTAATCACAACAGAACTCAGACAATCATTAGATAAGTTTCATGCCCTAAGACAACAAATCCCAGGTAGTAACGCATATCCACCCTGGTTAGTACAGGTTACAAGTTTGTTTTTGTGATTTTCAACAAAACGGAAAGTCAGAGCTCATAACTGTATGTATAGTGATTGTGTATATACCAAAGTCATTGTTCAATTCAGAACCAAATTTGTTTTGATAGATTTTTGTCGGAGGGACATTGTAGATAGAGCTTACTGTACAGTATTCGGGCCCCTTGTGAAACAGATGCTGTCTGTAGCTTTCTCGCAAGGCAACCCTGTTAGATGCTCGCTAGGTTGATGCCAGGAGTGAAATGCTTATGACGCAGAGCTGCCTTCACTTTGCGAAGGGCAGCGGCCTTTTTTTTCCTCAACCCACCAGTTCAAATCGAGCACAAAGCGATTCAGGCTTCTCCGAGCAGCTGCTGTCGTGTGGTTTCCGAACTAACGAGCTTTCTGCGCAACCAGTGGATCAATCTGTTACCCAGTCTCAGAATTGTATTCTGCTAGACCTATTTTATACAGAGAGAGAGAGAGAACTATCGTTGTTAACTTTTTTTTTTTAAAGATTTCATTACCCTGTTTGGTACTCACCGTTTCTCCTTCATTCTATTTGCATTTTGTGCAATACTTCTCATATCATGGTTCATATCATATTCTTGTATTGAATAACGTGCGTGTTTTATATGTTGTGTATATTTGGCTTGTGAGGTCGCTCTTTTGTACATAGGTCGTGAAAGGTTAGTAGTCGTACTTGTGTAAATTGCTTGAAAATCTATGTATTGTGGATGAATATGTACATGATAGATGAATATATATATATATAAAGTATATATACATATATTTTTAAAACAGAAGATGCGGTTTTGGATAACGCATGGTAGCCAAAGCAATACCGTTGACCCAGAATATGACATAACCCTTTTATATAAAAGAATTATTATATACCCTCTTCAGTTTTCAGTTGAGTTCCCATTATCGACATGAAATTTTTGTATCAGAGGAAAACTGTACAACCTTCGGATATAAATATATATACTCTTAGATAATCCTGCGTTTTATTTGCCCGTAGCGTACTGTGTTCCTTCTCTTGCGGAGACTCAGATTTTTTGCCGCACTCAGCATTTTCCTTTGATCGAGTTGTCTTCTTTTTAAGAGTTGTAGTTCGTTGGGTAATGGTAAATAACACGTGTTTTTTATTTGTGAAATGAAATTATGCTGAAAAGCTCCTCTAGACCTAAGAATTTCAACTTCGTGGTACAAATAGATGGTAATCTTTTACTCAGTTCCTTTATGTTTTTGCTGTATTGTATTATCTGCCAGATATTCAACGCATGTGAGCATATATTGCGAGGAGTTTCTTTAACTCTTAATGAATGCTTTATTGTAAAATATTAGAGGGTATTTTGTAACTATCTTTAATCAGATTCAAAAACAACTGCAAGATTGGTAGGCACCTTGTCTTTCAATAGCAATGTTGCTAGAAGAAAAGAATCTCTATCACCTGTTGAAATATGCAATTAGCCAGGTTATTAGGTCTAGGATAAGACTTATTTATCGGCATGAATGGGGATTGTCCTCGCTTTTTGGAGATGTCTAATGAATCTACGAGTAATATGAAAGGCTTGGAGGTTACTTTGACTTCCCAGGACTAATATAAATTAGAATAGACTTATTTACTGTTAGTGCAGTCACTGTCGTTAGCATAGGCTTATTTTTGATGAAGCATTTGTACAGGACGAATATAAGAAAGTTGTCTGGCATTCCAGAGGGACAGAAGGAAGAAATGAAATGGAGATGACATCCTGATCAAGCAAATATTGGCTCTGGTCAGTACTTGCGCAGGTGACTTGCCAATGGAGGGCAGATGATACAGGTACTGTACGTGACCTTCCGCGACGATATTTGTTGCATAGAAACTTTTTAACAGACCTAGAAAATAGTTGTTATTTGTGTGCTTAATAGAATTCCAGGAGGCCAACGAACAGTAAGAGTTAGCTTAGGTTAAGTCAGGTGTAAAGGCTTATGACTTGGAAACGTCTGCGTGTATGTAATTCGGTTGGGGTACGACGCAGTACTTGTCCTGAATTTTATGATTGATTGTTACTACTGTTACTGCAGCACCATAATATTATTGAAGCATGAAGGTGAATGTAGAAGAAAGTTGACCTTGATGCTGACTTCCCTAAATGTGGCTAAGGCATGTCACATGAGCCTAGGCCTTGCGTAGTGCAGATTTGATGGATTTTAAGAAGTTATGGTGAGAAGTAATGCTGTAGCTTGAAGAGTTTTAGTGATGGGGGAATACACAAGCAGGAAGAGAGTTCACAAGCTTGGAAGCAGAGGGCGAGAAACAGTCACAAAATCAGAAAATTTGTGGTTGACTTTTGCATGAACATAAAATGCAGTTGCTTGTATAGAACGTAGTTTGTCAATTAATACAAAATAAGTTTAATATTATGAATCATAACTCATTCTTTAGCCATTACCGAATCAATGGGTATAAAAATCTCTGATTAATAACTGCTTTTGAATCACTGGTAGATGAAAATTGTAAATATATATTTTTTACAACATCCCAAAGTTATAACCCGGCTCTGTCCACAGGCATAACGATGTAATGAAGTATCCGAGTGGCTTTGGTATGAAAGTGAACAGATTTCGTAATGGTAGGTCTATGAGGTAAGTGTTATTTCTATTTTTAAGTTATGCGTTATTATAGGCCTAGTACAAGCGGTGTATTCATTATGTAGGCCTAGTGCAAGTGGTTTATTCATTATATAGGCCTAATGCAAGTGGTTTATTCATTATATAGGCCTAGTGCAAGTGGTATATTAGTGCGCAGTTTTGTTGTTGTGTTTGAGTAAAATAAATGGTAATAGTAGTACTTATTAGAGTAATAGTAACAGTAATATTAATAATAATAATTAAAAGAATTGTTGTGGAATTCAGGCTTAATTTATACCATTTTGTTATATCATGGTACTAATATCTATACTTTTCTCAGCTCTGTCAAACTTTACGTAATGAGCTTTTGACATTGTTGGGTCTCGTCAGAAATTTTGTGAAGAATATTTGATAAAAGAAATAATAAATAAAAATTCAGAACAGAAAAACAAGTAAAAAATTCGCCGAAGAAACGAGTTTTACCGAAAATAGATCTATCTTTTATAATGCTGTATGAGCCGCGGCTCATGAAACTTAACCACGGCCCGGTGGTGGATATCCTATATCGTTGCCAGAAGCACGATTATGGCTAACTTTAACCTTAAATAAAATAAAAAACTAGTGGGGCTAGAGGGCTGCAATTTGGTATGTTTGATGATTGGAGGGTGGATGATCAACTTACCAATTTGCAGCCCTCTAGCCTCAGCAGTTTAAAGATCTGAGGGAGGACAGAATAAAGTGCGGATGGACAGACAAAGCCGGCACAGTAGTTTTCTTTCATAGAAAACTAACTACTGTAGACACATCAAGCTTTTTATTTTATATTTGTTTTACTGATTGGTTCTATCAAGTGTTTTAAAATGGCACCATAACTTTATGGACGCCATTTATATATATATTTTCCATGACGTATCTATTTGTGATGGATTTTCATATCACGTAATCCAAGGACATGAATCTTTCTAGCTTAGTTTTGTCATGTCGAGTTGAAAGCAATTTTATATTGATATATTTCGAAGATTTAGCGCCAAACGGTATAAAAATTTTGATAAATTAGACCTAACCAAAATATATTTAAATATAATAAAGAAATTGTGTAATGAACTCTGGGGGAAAGTATGAAACAGCAATAGGCCTATAAAAAGGAAAGTGAATTGTATAGAAGAATTAAGATTTGTAGGCCGTGTTAAAATTAAAATTTTTTGTCATTTTAAACAAAACCAAGGTTACAGGAGCAACTCTTTATTAAAACAGAGGCCTGTGACCTCAAGAAGAGTGTAATTTGGAACCCGCAAGGAGCAGTGGAGAGGAACAGTGAGCCAGAAAAGAAACAGATTCGAAAGTAGCGGGAACAAAACACCTGCAGGAAGACAGGAATTCCTTTTGGGAAAAGATAGAAACGTCGGGACGAAAGAGAGTGGATTTATCTATCGGCTGCTCCAGCTGGCGATTACGGAGTAATTGAAATAGAGAGAGAGAGAGAGAGAGAGAGAGAGAGAGAGAGAGAGAGAGAGAGAAAGTAAGTCCCCGGTACCCATTCGCCTTGGCGACTCGCAGATAATATACGTCATCCTTGCAATAGGGTGACCTCGGGCACTTGGACGCTGCACGCTGCTGCCAGACGCAAGAAACCCCGCCGGCATTTCCCTAACAAACGCTCAAAACTCCGCGAAAACCTCTATACACACTCTATATCCCCTCTGTTGATTTATAGGATGGCATCTACTTCGTTTAAGAGCCGGCCAAGCCACAGGAAGCGGCGCAAACGTAGGAGTTTTTAAGAGTCGGATGTCGGTAACAGGTGAACTGAGCTGCCGGTATCCCCCGCTGTTAACAAGGTGCTGTAAAATGCTGTTGTCCCCGCCGGAGTAGCAGCAGTAGTCGGCCATCTGTTGGATAGAAAAGGTTGTGTTTTGTGTGTGCGTGTGTCTGTGGGTCCGTCACGACGTTTGTGAATCGCATAGCGTGTGGGATTCGGACGAAGTGGGGTGCTTTGGAAAAGATTGTTGCTGTGTTGTAAAGGAATTGCTGTTGTGCTTTTGGGTAATTTATTGCAATGCATCTTGCTCGCTGGTAATTTATTATAACGCGTTTTGCTTTGTGGTAATGCATTTGTAATGTATTTTGCTTCATACATGCATACATCAACTTACGCAAAAGATTTGTAATTACCTCATTGTGGTGGGATTTTGCATTTTGCGTTATTTTTAATCTTGTACCTTGCTTTTGCGTCATTTATTATGTTGTATCTTGCTTTTGGGTAATTTATAACAATACATTTTGCTTTTGGGTAATTTATAATAATACATTTTGCTTTCGAGTAATGTATTCGTAACGTCTCTTGCTTAATACATGCTTACAGCAACTCTTAGGCCTGTGATTAACGAATTGTGAAAGTTGTAGGTTCTAGGTGTATATTGCCATGGTAATCGTGCTTTTACAATGTGATTTACTAACCTCAAGGTGGTGATTAGTTGCATTTAAAGCTATTTAAGGAAGCATTTAGTGATCAATCAACATTTTTACGCCAAAGAATTTGCAAATTGTCTTGAAAATGTCAAAATGGCCGACCTGGTTCAAGATGTATTTTGCAGATCAGATATAGACCAAGTCGATAAGGTTTAACTTTTCAAGGTCACCCAAAAATAGGACGTGAAAAATTATTATTATTATTATTATTATTATTATTA
>NC_089766.1:1378507-1381007 GCF_040412425.1 Macrobrachium rosenbergii
TGTTTTTGTTTATAAACAAGTTTTTTTACGTATCAGATGTTTGTTTACACACACACAAACACGCGCACACACACGCACACGCGCACCCTCTTTAAGCTTAAGAATTTAGTTACTTAAGACTATAGATACTGAATGCTATAATTCCAAGTTATTTTGTTTGATTATAAACAAGTTTATTGACACAATCAGGCGTTTCTCTCTCTCTCTCTCTCTCTCTCTCTCTCTCTCTCTCTCTCTCTCTCTCTCTCTTGTAAAGCGTAAAGAGTTACTGGTACCCAAAACTATAAATACAGAATTCTGTAACTCCAAGTTAACTTTTCGTTTGTAAACAAGGTTATTGGCATAATCAGGCGCTCTCTCTCTCTCTCTCTCTCTCTCTCTCTCTCTCTCTCTCTCTCTCTCTCTCTCTCTCTCACTGTAGTTACAGAAATCCGCAACTCATATCAAACATAGATAAGGGTTGCGTTACAATTTAGATACAGGTTATGTAACTCCTCGTAAACTTACAACTTGAGGCATTGTGACGCATTCCATAACTGATATCATATCTCTTAATTGATAGTAATTAGTGCCTGGGGACTCTTTGTCATCTCAGTGTCATTAGTTTTCTGTAAAGGAAAATCATTGTGCCGGCTTTGTCTGTCCGTCCGCGCTTTTTTCTGTCGGCACTTTTTTATGTCGGCACTTTTTCTGTCGGCACTTTTTCTGTCGGCACTTTCTCTGTCGGCACTTTTTTATGTCTGCAGTTTTTCTGTCGGCACTTTTTTCTGTCCGTACTTGTTCTGTCGGCACTTTATTCTGTCGGCACTTTTTTCTGTCGGCACTTTTTTTCTGTCGGCACTTTTTTCTGTCCGCACTTTTTTCTGTCCGCACTTTTTTCTGTCCGCATTTTTCTGGCCGCTCTCAGATCTTAAAAACTACTGAGGCTAGAGGGCTGCAAATTGGTATGTTGATCATCCACCCTATAACCATCAAACATACAAAATTGCAGCCCTCTAGCCTCAGCAGTTTTTGTTTTATTTAAGGTTAAAGTTAGCCATAATCGTGCCTCTGGCAACGATGCAGGACAGGCCACCTTTATGAATTTTTAATTATTCAAAATAATTAAATTATGTAACAGCAATTGTATTTAAAAGATTAATGATTTTAGTTTTATTCAGAGTTATGGCTGCAGAGAGAGAGAGAGAGAGAGAGAGAGAGAGAGAGAGAGAGAGAGAGAGAGAGAGAGAGAGAGTCCTTTCCAAATATATTACTGGTATAATTTTACCATTTTGTCATGGGAATATTATTATTATTATTATTATTATTATTATTATTATTATTATTATTATTATTATTATTATTATTAATTAATGATAAGAGCAATTCACAAACCCACCTTTCGAAAAAATTTAACTCTCTCTCTCTCTCACTCTCTCTCTCTCTCTCTCTCTCTCTCTCTCTTAGGTAATTTAATTCTTTCTCTCTCTCACAAGTAATTCAACTCTCTCTCTCTCTCTCTCTCTCTCTCTCTCTCTCTCTCTCTCTCTCTCTCTCTCTCTCTCTCTCTTAGGTAATTTAATTCTTTCTCTCTCTCACAAGTAATTCAACTCTCTCTCTCTCTCTCTCTCTCTCTCTCTCTCTCTCTCTCTCTCTCTCTCTTAGGTAATTTAATTCTTTCTCTCTCTCACAAGTAATTCAACTCTCTCTCTCTCTCTCTCTCTCTCTCTCTTAGGAAATTTAATTCTTTCTCTCTCTCACAAGTAATTCAACTCTCTCTCTCTCTCTCTCTCTCCCTCTCTCTCACACACACACAGGCGACCCTAGACCTTCTTTTTAGGGGAAAACAAAAGCCGCCGGAAAGTACCAAAACCGAGCAGATCTAACCAACGAATCATGACTCACCCTTTTCCGGTCTGGATGGATGAATGACGGGATGTTTTGACAAGACAAAAGACGTGCGCAGAGCGTGTGCGTGCGTGCGACTATGCGGTTACTGCGCCTGCGCACGAACAATGAGAAACAAAACACCGTCGTTCTGCGCAGTCGCAGGTGGTTTGTTGTTATGAATGGTGAGGGGAGGGAGCGGGGTAGGAAAGTTGGGGGGGGGGGGCGGTTATTGGGTGGAGTTCGTTTGGACCGAAATTTGGTGGGGCAATTAAAGGAGAGAGAGGATTAAATTACCTAAGAGAGAGAGAGAGAGAGAGAGAGAGAGAGAGAGAGAGAGAGAGAGAGTTGAATTACTTGTGAGAGAGAGAGAGAGAATGAGAATTAAATTATCTAAGAATTACCTGTGTGAGAGAGAAAGTTTAGTCAAATGAGAGTGTTGAATTGTGTGTGTGTGTGTGTACGTGTGTGTGCGTGTGTGTGTGAAACAGAGAGAGAGAGAGAGAGAGAGAGGGAGAGAGAGTTAAATTATCCGTGTGAGAGCGAAAGTTTATTCAAATAGAGAGAGAGTTGAATTACTTATGAGAGAGAGAGAGAGAGAGAATTAAGAGAGAGAGAGAGAGAGAGAGAGAGA
>NC_089766.1:1383507-1396007 GCF_040412425.1 Macrobrachium rosenbergii
GAGAGAGAGAGACCTGATTTACCTGTGTATTTGCAGAGAGAGAGAGAGAGAGAGAGAGAGAGAGAGAGAGAGAGAGAGAGAGAGAGAGAGACATGAATTACCTGTGTGTGTGTTTGAGGGAGGGAGACCTGATTTACCTGTGTATGTGGAGAGAGAGAGAGAGAGAGAGAGAGAGAGAGAGAGAGAGAGAGAGAGAGAGAGAAAGGACCCACTCCTCAGCATTTCAGTTTTAAAAGGAACTAATTCCCTTGAACATTTGAACACTGAGCAAGGTCAGCTTAAACTACTTTCTCCTCAGAAAAACAGGTAGATTCACCTGTCCTCTGCAAACCCCCGCCCCCCTACTAGTAAATCCCCCTCTCCCCCTTCCATCCCCCTCTCCCATTCCCCAGGGGAAGAGGCCTACCCACCTTGCAGCCTAATATGAAAGTGGCTTTGGCCTACCCGAGAACATAATTTGTAATATTCTTATACCTTGTAACTGACCCAGTACAAAATATCCACCACATTTTTGCACTCACGACTGTACCCATAAAGTGAATACTCTTGGAGTGTTTCTAAGCGATTATTCTTTAAATTAAACATAATTTTATTATTATGTATTAAGTATGTTTCCAAGTTATTATTCTGTCTGTTCAATTCCTCAGTTCATTGAGTGTATTCGTCTGTGTCATGAAAATTATCAGTTATCAATTCCGGAACACGTTCAGACGCTTAGCAGTCAAGTGATACATGGAAAAACCACTTATTAATTTTTATTTTTACACCTTTCTTTCACTAACAACAAAGTCACTTCGGTAGTAACGGAAGGCATACAAATATACAGTTTGATATTACGAATACAAATATGTAAGCCTGATGCGCGCGCATGCACGCGCAGTCTGCATACAAAAATGTCTTCTAGAGTCCAGCCAGGTACGGATGGGTAATCTCAAGTGCGGAATTTTATTAATATTTTTATTTTTTTTATGTTGTGTCATTGGGTTGAAGTGAATTTTGGGAAGGATGTGTTGGTTAAAAATCTCTCTCTCTCTCTCTCTCTCTCTCTCTCTCTCTCTCTCTCTCTCTCTCTCTCTCTCTCTCTCTCTCTCTCTCCATTAGCATTCCATTTGAACGTTGGGAATATGGAATGAGGTAGGTTAATTATTATTATTATTATTATTATTATTATTATTATTATTATTTTTGGTAAGTTAAAAATAATTTTTTTATGTAAAATCATGATAATAGTATTATTCTTTTTGCAAAGGTTTAAAAAAATCCTTTTAAAGTAAAGTTTAGTGAATTTTTCTTTGAAAATGAATTATTTAAAATGAATTTGGTAACTTAGGTTTTTAAACTGAATTTTAAAACTGAAATTTTTAATGAATTTCTTAAACTTAAATTTTAACTGAATTTGTTAAAACTGACATTTTTGATGAATTTTTGAAAATGAAATTTGAAATTGGTTTTTTAAAATGAAATTTTTAATGAATTTGCTAAAACTGAAAATTGTGATGAATTTTTTAAACTGAAATTTTTAATGAATTTTTTCAACTAAAATTTTAGTTGAATTTTTTAAACTGAAATTTATATTACATTTTTAAACAAATTTTTTATAAATATTTTTAAAACTGAAAGCTATAATTAATTTTTTTTACTGAAGTTTTAAAACAACCTTTATAAACGTAACTTTTAATGAATTATTGAAACTGAAATTGTTAATGAATTTTTTAACCAATTTTTAAAACTGAACTTTATAAACGTAATGTTTAAAGAGTTGGTCAGTGTATTGTAGATTCTGAACCGAACTTGAATAACAAAGAAGCATTTAGAGCTCACCTGATGATGTCTTTACAAAAATAGCAGAAACGTCTGAGATGAATTCATAATAAAAAATTGTTTCCTTATTTAGTCATAGGCATGACTTGGAAAGCATTATCTCTCTCTCTCTCTCTCTCTCTCTCTCTCTCTCTCTCTCTCTCTCTCTCTCTCTGAGGTTGTACCTGTGGGTGGCATTGGCCTTGAAAGTTTCACATACAGAAAACTGAATTGTGGAACACAATAGAACCACGTTGGGGAACCTAAATTGAATTTTTTGTTCTGTACACGTACATGGATCAGGAGATTTATTTTTTATATTTTATAGCAATTAAAGAAAGAGAGAGAGAGAGAGAGAGAGAGAGACTCACCTGGGGAATCCCCCTCTCCAGGTGAACTTTCCCCAAGAGCGAGACGGGGCCAGCTCACCTGGGCACCTGGGGACAGGGTACCATTACCTTACCTGTGTATATAATACTCCTCCCCGCCCCGCCGCCCCAGCTCATCTGAGCTTTTGTACCCCAATGCCCCGTTGCAGGGGTGGCTTGCTCTGCCCGTTCTGGGTGTGGGGTGAGGGGGAAGGGGTGAGGAGTGAGGTATTATGTGAGGTAAGGGTGTGTCAGCTTTGTCTGTCCGTCCGCACTTTTTCTGTCCGCCCTCAGATCTTGAAAACCACAGAGGCTAGAGGGCTGCAAATTGGTATGTTGATCATCCACCCTCCAATCATCAAGCTTACCAAATTGCAGCCCTCTAGTCTCACTAGTTTTAAATTTATTCAAGGTTAAAGTTAGCCATAATCGTGCCTCTAGCAACGCTGATCGGATAGGCCACCACCGGGCCGTGGTTAAAGTTTCATGGGCCGCGGCTCACACAGCATTATACCGAGACCACCGAAAGGTAGATCTGTTTTCGGTGGCCTAGATTATTATACGCTGTAGCGGCTGCACAGAAAACTCGATTGCGCCGAAGAAACTTGGGTGCATTTTTTACTTGTTTAGATTTATTTTTTGTTTGTATGGAATTCTCTCTCTCTCTCTCTCTCTCTCTCTCTCTCTCTCTCTCTCTCTCTCTCTCTCTATATATATATATATATATATATATATATATATATATATATATATATATATATATATATATATATATATATATATATATATATATATATATATATATATATATATATATATATATATATATATATATATATACATACAGTATATACATATTATAATTATATATGTGTAATATTCAATTATATTTATATATATATAAATTATATATATATATAAATTATTAACAAATAATATATAATAGGAAAATGACGTTGGGGAGATGTTTGTTGCATGACAGTAGGAAAACATCTTACAAAGACCGGTTAACCCCGGCTCCCCTGCTCCGCCCTTAGTTTGGGTAGGAACCGGGGACCCCTCCCCCCCAACCTTACCTGCCTTGCGGTTTAGAGGTAGTCCATTCTTGCTCCATCTGGGAAAGAGAGAGAGAGAGAGAGAGAGAGAGAGAGAGAGAGAGAGAGAGAGAGAGAGAGAGAGAGAGAGAGTCGCCGCGTAGGAATGTCCGCTCAGTTTTTAGTGATTTATTTTCTTTGTTTATTTGTTTTCCCTTTTGTTGTTTCGTTCATTAGACTTCTCCGTTCAGAGGGCGGAAAAGCGTTAGCGGTAGAAAGCGCTACTGAACGAAGCCAGTCGAGAATTTTGGTGTTTAAAAAATGAGTTGGTGTCTCTCCGACACATTTGTTAACCTTCCTCCTCCTCCTCCTCCTCCTCCTCCTCCTCCTCCTCCTCCTCCTCCTCCTCCTCCTCCTCCTCCTCCTCCTCCTCCTCCTCCTCCTCCTCCTCCTCCTCCTCCTCATTCTTCTTCCAGCACGAAGATCACATATCTGGAATGCAGTTATGAATAAATATTTACCTTTCCGTCAAAATCCAGCACAGGTCGGTTTTTGGCAATTCAGCGGTTGTCAAAGGAGGTTCCATTGCTTAGTCATGACTCATTGTCTCTCTCTCTTTTTATGTTTTTCATCATCTTTGTCTTTCAATAGTATATAGTATCTCTGTTTTTACTCTCTCTCTCTCTCTCTCTCTCTCTCTCTCTCTCTCTCTCTCTCTCTCTCTCTCTCATTCTTTTATGTTTTTCATTATTTTTGTCTTTAAATAGTATATAGTATCAATCTCTCTCTCTTCTCTCTCTCTCTCTCTCTCTCTCTCTCTCTCTCTCTCTCTCATTCTTTTTTGTTTTCATTAATTTTCTCTTTAAATAATCTCTCTCTCTCTCTCTCTCTCTCTCTCTCTCTCTCTCTCTCTCTCTCATTCTTTTATGTTTTTCATCATCTTTGTCTTTCAGTAGTATATAGTATCTCTGTCTCTGTCTCTCTCGCTCTCTCTCATTCTTTTTGTTTTAATCTCTCTCTCTCTCTCTCTCTCTCTCTCTCTCTCTCTCTCTCTCTCTCTCTCTCTGTAATTACCGCAATGTGAATAGCATTCCTGAACCGTTACAGTTACAGTGGCCCCTGGCTGTATCAACTTTGGACAGAGCCACAGAAGTTTTCCTGTGTGCATGTTTTTGTACGTTTGTGTATGTTTGTGCACAGTTTTGTGTGTGTTTATGTATGTTTGTGTGTCCGTGCATAACAGAGAAATAGACATACACTATAAGAATTGTATAAGTAATACTAATAGTTTGTATTTTCCAAAGTACAATGAAACTAATGCGTTTTTTCCTAAGTGTATGTTTGGGTACCGTTTGTGAATGTTTGTGCGTCCGTCCACAAGACGAACAAACACTAGAAGATTTGTTGAAGTGCTTTTAGTTTGTACTTTGTTCCGTACAATGAGACGGTGCTACTGTGGGAGTATATCTGCGCGTCACCTACTCTGAAGTCTAGTACTCAAGGTCTAAACCCCCCTCGGGGGATCGAAGTATATATACGCCCATTTCTGTATTGTGTAGTCGAGAATTTATATCAATAAGCCATATCTTCGTGGGACCGTCTCTTTGATTTATATTTAAAAAAATGAAACAAAGGCGTTTTATATTGATCTTTTTCCCCACTCTACAAAAATCCTTGAGCACTGTAGGCGACATCCTATTGTCACAAAGACATCCTATACATCCTATTGCTTTGTTCTCTCCTCCTCCTCCTCCTCCTCCTCCTCCTCCTCCTCCTCCTCTCCCAGGAGGAATGATATTGACCTTGAAATGTCATTTTCGCTAAATTAAGTGCACGCGAATTTCCAATTTCCGAAGAGGGCTCTTGTGATGTATACGAGGAATTGTGGGAGTTTTGAATTGATTGGGAGTGATTGTTGGGACGGGGGAGAGCTTTCCGGATTTTAGTGTGGGGAGGGTAGAGAGAGAGAGAGAGAGAGAGAGAGAGAGAGAGAGAGAGAGAGAGAGAGAGAGAGAGAGAGAAGGCAGGTCAATATATAAATATATATGTATTGAGAGAGAGAGAGAAAGATTGAAGGTAGGTAGCTATAATATTTATGAAAGAGAGAGAGAGAGAGAGAGAGAGAGAGAGAGAGAGAGAGAGAGAGAGAGAGAGAGAGCTCCACCTTTTGTCGAAACGTCATTCACACCTTGTCGTCATTTCCTGTCTACCTGAGAACTGCTACGTAAGTCTCAGGTGTTCTTGTGGCATTTTTTTTTTTCACGTCCGAATAGGTCTTGTGGTCTTCGAATTCCTCTGGTCGCCCACAGGACCCCCAAATGACACTTGTTACGTATATTT
Source organism: Macrobrachium rosenbergii (assembly GCF_040412425.1). NCBI lineage: Eukaryota > Metazoa > Arthropoda > Malacostraca > Decapoda > Palaemonidae > Macrobrachium > Macrobrachium rosenbergii. The sequence continues at coordinate 1,389,050 of NC_089766.1, forward strand.
CTCCCAGGAGACTGACATGTCCAAACCATCTCCCATCTCTCCAACTTTTTCTGATTTAGTTGTATATTTCCGTAATTTCCTGACGACTTAGGGACCACTTCAGTTCCTTTTCAGGTCAGTTGGTGTCTTTGCAGACCGATTTTCGGTCTTTGCAGACCAAATTTGAGTTTTGGTCATTATAAAAGCCACTTTTAGGGAAAATTCTCTCATTTCTTAGGCCTCGAGACCATATATATAGGTCTGTTTTAGGTCAATGCAGTCTTTGCAGACCGCTTTTTATTCTTCACAGGCAACTTTTCGGTCTTTGCAAAGCATTGTTTCGGTCTGTGCAGACCACTTTTTCGGCCTGTCAGATCACTTTAAGGTCTGTGCAGACCACTTTTTCGGCATGTCAAACCACTTTAAGATCTTCGCAGACCACTTTTTGGTCTTCGCAGACCGCTTTTTGGTCTTCGCAGACCACTTTAAGGTCTGTGCAGACCACTTTTTGGTCTTCGCAGACCACTTTAAGGTCTGTACAGACCACTTTTTAGTCTTTGCAGACCACTTTCTAGTTTTCGCACACCAGTTTTTGGTTGTGCAGACCACTTTTTCGGTCTTTGCAGACCACTTTAAGCTCTTGGCAGGCCACTTTTTGATCTGTGCAGACCACTTTAAGGTCTTCACAGACCAGTTTGGCCTTTAGGTCTTTACACCAGCCATTTTTCGGTCTCCACAGACCAGGAACAAAAGACACCAATTTCGGTGTTGACAAAATACATCTCGAATACATTACCACTGTTGTTGTTGTAGCTGATGGTGTTGTGCCGTAGGATAATGATTGTTGTTGTTTGTGTTGTTGTATCAGCTGACTGTTGTTGTTGCATGATAGCACGGAGTTCAGTGGGTCCGGTGACGCCAGGGTATTGAAACTCGATGACTCAATCAGGGGAAAGACAATTCTCCTGGTATTTTTGTAGTTTATTCATATTTATATTTATATTTATTTATATGTATATATTTATTTGTATTTATATTTATTTATATTTTTATTGTTACTCTAAAATAAAAAAAATGTTTAGTATTCTTTTGAAGCCTGAATTTCAAATAATAATAATAATAATAATAATAATAATAATTATTATTATTATTATTATTATTATTATTATTATTATTATTATTATTATTATTATTATTATTATTATTATTATTATTATTATTATTATTATTATTATTATTATTATTATTATTATTATTATTATTAAATTCAGAGGCCAGCATTCTGAACGCTAAAAACGACCCTATTATTATTATTATTATTATTATTATTATTATTATTATTATTATTATTAAATATCTAATCAGACATAACTCCTTCACAAACCTTCACAATTATTATTATTATTATTCTTATTATTATTATTATTATTATTATTATTATTATTATTATTATTATTATTATTATTATTATCAATATCATCTTTGCTGACATAACTCCTTCACAAACCTGCACAAAAGAAAACACACTCAAGAGCACAAAAGACACACAAAAACACACATAACAAAAAAACACGGCATTAAAACTCGGCACGCTGAAACCTGATATATATATTTATCAGAACATCCTGATCCATTGTGTTAGCTTGTCAGTCTCTCTGGATGTGACGGGACCTGCTTTCTCGCCTCCTTACACCTCTCTCTCTCTCTCTCTCTCTCTCTCTCTCTCTCTCTCTCTCTCTCTCTCTCTCTCTCTCTCTCTTTTATTGTTAAAGAATTATCTGTCGTGGTGAATAGTTGGTAAAATAAATTCTCTCTCTCTCTCTCTCTCTCTCTCTCTCTCTCTCTCTCTCTCTCTCTCTCTCTCTCTCTCTTATTGTTATAGAATTATCTGTCGTGGTGGACAGTTGGTAAAATAAATTCTCTCTCTCTCTCTCTCTCTCTCTCTCTCTCTCTCTCTCTCTCTCTCTCTCTCTCTCTCTCTTCTTATTAAAGAATTATCTGTCGTGGTGAATAGTTGGTAAAATAAATTCTCTCTCTCTCTCTCTCTCTCTCTCTCTCTCTCTCTCTCTCTCTCTCTCTCTCTCTCTCTCTCTCTCTTGTTAAAGAATTATCTGTCGTGGTGAATAATTGGTAAAATAAATTTCTCTCTCTCTCTCTCTCTCTCTCTCTCTCTCTCTCTCTCTCTCTCTCTCAGGTTCCAGTATTGTCGTCACTTTTGATGTTATCAAATAAAAAATAAAAAAAAATATATATATATATATAATATATATATATACATATATATATGTATGTATATGCGTAATGTATATAAGCTATTGAATTAATGCTTTTTTATAGGTATTTGAAATATAAGGTTTTAATTAGTAAGAAATTACAGCACAGTTTAAGCTAGTTTGTTATTTGGTTCGAACCTGGGGAGAGAATGGGAAAATGCTATGAAAATGTTAATTTAATTGTATTTAAATCACTCAGCATACAAAACTCGACACATAAAACATTTAAATTATATAAGAAAGACAACTTCAAAAATTCTCAAGAATGGAGGAACGGAATCTGATGAAATTTAATATATATTTTTGTTAGGTGACGTTTTATACATGATGAAGTTTTGGTTTAAATCAGTTTTAAAGTTAATCACTAATATTTGTAATTTCCATTTTTAGTTTTCTGTAAAAGAAAACTCTTGTGCCGACTTTGTCTGTCCGTCCGCACTTTTTTCAGCCCATACTTTTTCTGTCTGCACTTTTTTCTTCCGCACTTTTTTCTGTCCGCCCTCAGATCTTAAAAACTACTGAGGCTAGAGGGCTGCAAATTGGCATGTTGATCATCCACCCTCCAATCATCAAACGTACCAAATTGCAGCCCTCTAGCCTCAGTAGTTTTTATTTTATTTCGGGTTAAATTTAGCTATAATCATTCTTCTAACAACGATTCAGGATAGGCCTTGATTATCCGCTGTAGCGGCTGTACAGAAAACACGATTGCGCAGTTTTTTACTTTCTTTTCTCTTTGATTTTTGAAGTAATTGCCTTCTGGTTGCCTTGCAATTGTTGCTGCCCAGTTGCTCCCCAGAACAATGTATCGTTGTTGGTCATAACATCTCAACAACAGGACGAAAAAAAAAAAAGCCTAGTATTAAATAACAATTGTTGTCGGCCAGAAAGTCTCAGAGCTCCTTCCGTAAACATGTTGGCTCAAACGAGTAACACCTACGTAAGTCATACGTGATTCTTAGTAGCCGGGCAGATCGTTTTACAATCGTGGGTATTGTTATCGTATTGTCTTGCTTCTAATTCATTCTCGAAGGCAGAGCGTAAAAATAAAACCATTGGAACTTCAGAACTGTAAAAAAAGGATTGGAACTTCAGAACTGTAAAAAAAAAGCATTGAGATTTTAGAACTGTAAGTAAAAGTATTGGGGCTTTAGAAAATAAAAACATTGGAACTTTAGAAAATGAAAGAAATCACTGGAACTTCAGAACTGTAAAAAAAAAAAAAGGATTGTAACTTCAGAACTGTAAAAAAAAGCATTGAGATTTTAGAACTGTAAATAAAAGTAGTGGGCTTTAGAAAATAAAAAACATTGGAACTTTAGAAAATTAAAGAAATCATTGGAACTTCAGAACTGTAAAAAAAAAGGATTTTAACTTCAGGACTGTAAAAAAAAAGCATTGAGAATTTAGAACTGTAAATAAAAGTAGTGGGGTTTTAGAAAATAAAAACATTGGAACTTTAGAAAATTAAAGAAATCATTGGAACTTCAGAACTGTAAAATAAAAGGATTGTAACTTTAGAACTGTAAAAAAAGTATTGGAAGTTTAGAACTGTAAAAGAAAGTATTGGGACTTTGGAACTGTGAAGGAAAGTATTGGGACTTTAGAACTGTAAATAAAAAAGGGTTGGGGTTTTAGAACATAAAAAACATTGGAACTTTAGAAAATGAAAGAAATCATTGGAACTTCAGAACTGTAAAAAAAATGGATTGGAACTTTAGAAATGTAAAAAAAAACAAGGATTGGAATTTTAGAACTGTAAATAAAAGTATTGGAAGTTTAGAATTGTAAAAAAAAGTAATGGGACTTTAGAACTGTAAAAGAAAGTATTGGGACTTTAGAATTGTAAAAAAAAAAGTAGTGAAACTTTAGAACTGTAAAAGAAAGTATTGGGACTTCAGAACTGTAAAAGAAAGTATTGGGACTTTAGAACTGTAAAAAAAATATTGGAACTTTAGAACTGTAAAATAAAGTATTGGAACTTTAGAGCTGTAAAAAAAAGTATTGGAACTTAAGAACTGTAAACAAATATAAAAAAGCAAACAAAAATATCCTAAGTTTAGAACTGTAAACAAACATTGGAGCTTTAGAACTGTAAAAAAAAAAGCATTGGGACTTTAGAACATAAAAAACGCTGGAACTTTCGAACATGAAAAACATTGGAACTTTAGAACTTGAAAAACATTGGAACTTTAGAACATTAAAAATCATTGGAACATTAGAACATGAAAAAACATAGAACTTTATAACATAAAACCCATTAGAACTTACGCAGCAAAGTAAGTGGAAAAAAAAATATTAGAACTTAAGAACATAAAAAGATCATTGGAACTTAAGAACTTAAAAAAATTATTTGAACATAAAAATTATAAGAACGTAAAAAAATATAAGAACCAAAAAATTATTGGAACATAAAAAATATAAGAACATAAAATAATATTACTGGAACCTCAGACCATAAACAAACACTGGCTGTAACTCGAGAAGCATAAAAAACTCGTCTAATGTCTGCATTTTTGTTCGTCTCCACGACCAAAAACGAAAAAACATTGTCCTAATACTTATAAAACATTCAATGCCATGACCATTGAATGTGTTATTTAGGAGAAAATGACCTCTGAAGATTTATTAAAGCTTAAATGTGGACCTTTTAGAGAGAAAGAATCGTTCATTGTTTTTGGGGAGAATTCAGAAAATTGTCCTGACCGTCCATTGATTTTTGACAAATATTTTTTTTTTTTTTTTTGACAACAAGAAGAAAGAGAGAGAGAGAGAGAGAGAGAGAGAGAGAGAGAGAGAGAGAGAGAGAGAGAGAGAGAGAGAGAGGGGGTACTCAAAAGATAGAGAAAACTTTTATATTTATATTAAAGTTTCTTTAATTTTATCTTTATATATATAGGAAGACAGAGAGAGAGAGAGAGAGAGAGAGAGAGAGAGAGAGAGAGAGAGAGAGAGAAAATAACTTTTATCTTATCTTAAAGTTTCTTTAATTTTACCTTTTAAATAGAACAACCACTTTCTTTATCTTAAAGTTTCTTTAATTTTACCTTTTAAATACAACCACACACACACACAGAGAGAGAGAGAGAGAGAGAGAGAGAGAGAGAGAGAGAGAGAGAGAGGTACCTCAAAACAGAGAAAAAAATAGATTTTATTTTTATCTTCTGTAATATTTACGTAATTTGTAAATAATTTTTCATAATTGTTACGTAATTTTGTGTAATTTTCACGTAATTTTTCGTAATCGTGTAATTCGTAATTTTTGCGTAATTTTTTGTAATTACGTAATTCGCAATTTTTACTAAATTTTTGGGAATTATGCAATTCGTAATTTTTCTCAATTAAGTAATTCGTAATTTTTGCGTAATTTGTCGTAATTACGTAATTCGTAATTTTTGCATTAGTTTTACGTAAACATTCGTAATTATCAGCCTACGTAATTTTATGTTATTTTTTAAACTTGACTGCTGCGTAATTTTACGTAATTTTCAAGTGTAATTTCTTGGTGGTTTGACGTAATTCCGTAATTCTCGTCTCTCAGGGGAGATTATTGATCGGTGTAATTATCTATAATTCTGGGATTTAGTGAGCGTCTGACATTTGCCCTTCGACCCTAAAAATAACTCTCTCTCTCTCTCTCTCTCTCTCTCTCTCTCTCTCTCTCTCTGAAGACGTCTATCTTTGGAATTCTATTGAAAGTCATGAATTTTTATATAAAAATTTGTCTATCTTTTTTAAAATTAATTTTGATTGGTATACGTGACAGGCGTCGCAAAGTTCATGGTCAGTGACGCCGATTAGCTTTTTTTTTTTTAAATAGATAAGCAGTTTTAACATCAGAGTGTCAAGTCTGAGTGATAATCTTTTTTTCTCTCTCTCCCTATTGTCACATGTATGTGAAAAATAACAATTTTAACATCAGAGTGACAAGTCTTAGTGATAATCTCTCTCTCTCTCTATTGTCACATGTATGTGAAAAATTCCGAACATTGATTTTTCTTGTGGGGGTGAAAGAAAATCTCTCTCTCTCTCTCTCTCTCTCTATAGTAATTAACATCAGTTCCAAATCTGTAACAATAGCAGACCTATAGTTTCTCTCTCTCTCTCTATGTAATCTGAAGAATAGTGTAGTGTGTTGTATGTGACAAGGAATATCTTACATTTGAACAGTTTGCATTCAATTTGAAAAAGGAGCATTGAGTACACTCCTGTTTGTGCGTTTGTTTGTGTTTGTGTAAGTGTGTTTGTGTGTTTTTAAAACACACAGTCTTTTAAGTGTTTCATGAGTGTTTTATATATATTTTTTTGTCATTCTTGTGATTCAAACTTAAATTTTTTCGTAATGGAAAATACGAATTTGACATTTTTCGTGTTTTGGAAAAATTTTTGTATTTGATATTTAATATTTTTGTATATTTAATATAAAGTTCTGGTTTGTGATCTTTTTGACTTGATGGCAAGAATAATTTTCGGAAAAATTATATTTAATAATTAATATCTTGTATTTTGTTCACGTTGTGAGATGCATTGAAATTATTTTTTAAAAAGTTGAATAAAATAAAAGTAAGGCTTAATCTTGAACTAAGCCTTTTTTTGTAGACTACAAAATCTGAAGGTGTGTTGTAGGCTACAAAATCTAAAGGTATTTTGTAGACTAAAAAATCTAAAGGTATTTTGCAGACTGCAAAATCTGCAGGCATTTTGTA